>NC_047517.1:5116516-5406516 GCF_902827115.2 Pseudochaenichthys georgianus | reverse complement strand
TTCTCCCATAAGATCATCAAAGTTTTGGTCCACTGACCGTTGGGCAGTGTGTAGCACTGTGTATCGCTCCCTCACGGTTAAAGAGAGCATTCATTCGAATAGCCTTTTGCAGAGTTGCCATGGTTACAGGTGTTGTTCTCTTTTGCGAGGTTGAAGAGTGTCCACGTGTGTCCATTGGGGTTGACAATATATTTCTTCTCCTAAGCTTAGATAAACAAATGCACGCACATCAGTGAACGCAACACTAATGCTTGAACTCATCAGCTCCCTGGCTTGAAGTGATGTTTCTTTAATAAGACACTGCATCTGACTGTTTACCTGCAGGAGGGTGATGGGGATGCGGTCCTGTGACTCGCGCTGTCTCTTCAGTGGATCTAAAGGGGAGGTGTGCTGTATCGAGCCGCTGCGTGCCCCTCCAGACTTCAGAGACCATCCCATCACACACTACTCTCTGCTGGCCATGGCCTCCCTCACTAAGGTGCACACTGCATCCTCCTTCTCTGCTCATCCAGCCAGCTGTGTGCAAAGTTCCTCATGGTTTGTTGCCTCTTGGTTTTCTTTCCCCAGATTCTGGTCATTGGACTGAAGCCTCGCTGAAGGTCTGGATGACTTTCCCCTACAGCAAGGTCTGTATAACTGTGTGCTTGTTTTGTTATTAATGAGTGCATGCTGGTCCATATTCATCGATACAATGACATGAATAACTGACTGATTCTGTGCTGAAGTTATCATATGGTTCTCGACTGCACACTAAGGGTTGTGGATTATTCATCCGCTACCGTCTTACTTAGCTGCTACCATCTTACTTAGCTGCTACCATCTTACTTAGCTGCTACCATCTACTTAGCCGCTACCATTCTTACTTAGCCGCTACATCTTACTTGGCCGCTACCATCTTACTTAGCCGCTACCATCTTACTTAGCCGCTACCATCTTACTTGGCCGCTACCGTCTTACTTAGCTGCTACCATCTTACTTAGCTGCTACCATCTTACTTAGCCGCTACTATCTTACTTAGCCACTACCATCTTACTTAGCCGCTACCCTCTTACTTGGCCGCTACCATCTTACTTAGCTGCTACCATCTTACTTAGCCGCTACCATCTTACTTGGCCGCTACCATCTTACTTAGCTGCTACCATCTTACTTAGCTGCTACCATCTTACTTAGCCGCTACCATCTTACTTAGCTGCTACCATCTTTACTTAGCCGCTACATCTTACTTAGCCGCTACCATCTTACTTAGCCGCTACCATCTTACTTAGCTGCTACCATCTTACTTAGCCGCTACCATCTTACTTGGCCGCTACCATCTTACTTAGCTGCTACCATCTTACCTTAGCTGCTACCATCTTACTTAGCCGCTACCATCTTACTTGGCCGCTACCATCTTACTTAGCTGCTACCATCTTACTTAGCTGCTACCATCTTACTTAGCCGCTACCATCTTACTTAGCTGCTACCATCTACTTAGCCGCTAACCATCTTACTTAGCCGCTACCATCTTACTTAGCCGCTACCATCTTACTTAGCTGCTACCATCTTACTTAGCCGCTACCATCTTACTTAGCTACTACCATCTTACTTAGCCGCTACCATCTACTTAGCCGCTACCATCTTACTAGCCGCTACCATCTTACTTAGCTGCTACCATCTTACTTAGCCGCTACCATCTTACTTAGCCGCTACCATCTTACTTAGCCGCTACCATCTTACTTAGCCGCTACCATCTTACTTAGCCGCTACCATCTTACTTACCCTTATCCTCACCCCTTATGAAAGACTGCGCCTAGTGTCGTTACACGCCAGCAATCCAGCTGAGGCAAAAATGCCCGACAAGTTTGACTGAAAAGCGTTTTTTTAAAACAAGGTTAATTAATTATTTTTTTAATAAAAAGTCCATAGAAACTAAGAGCTACACTGTCCATACTGTACGTTTGTCTCCAGTACTATCATCCAACTCTTATCTAATAGTTGATTATACACCAGGTGAAGCTAGTTGCACCAAACCTCAAATGCTTTATCTGCGCCGTATGGAATCAGAAAAACTGTAATATACAAAAGATCCAATATTGCTGTTCTGAGTTTCTATCTTCAGGGTTGTTCGCACTCATTGTTGGTGGCTTAGGATGAAAGCGTTAGCTCAATGAAATGTAATGTAGACACAGTACTTCCGGGTGAGTTTGGCCATCAAATGAAAATGATACTACTTCCAGCTGATGTCTAAGGAGGTCAGTGGAGGTCCCTCATTGACAGTGACGCGCAGCAGCAATTCATTGTGAATTAGTTAATATCTTTGGCCAGATTTCCCTCACCCTCGCTCAAAAAGGTGCACAGAAACAGTCATAACATGTAAACCTCTCTACACCATACAACCTCCTCTCGTGCATGGGTTTTCCAAATGTTTTATATACATTTTGAATTATACCATTATTCACATTCATGTTTGTGTCTACCATAGTAAACGTGTTTATGTTCACATGGGTGATGTTCTTTGTGAACATTACTTTTAGAGGATCATTATTGATGTGTTTTTCTTTCCCCAGTCGGACCCGTCCAGTGTTCCTCAGCTGGCCTGGCAGTTTGTTCCTGTTCAGAAGACGCTCAACCCCGTCCTGGCTTTCTGTAAAGGAGACACAGTCCACTTCCTGCTGGTATCTGCTCAACTCTCTCTTTACTTCCAAAAAGCTAAATACACATTAGAAAGAGATTTTGTTTACAGCATTAGTTCTGAAGAAGACCAAATAGAAATGACTTTAAATATTTCATAGATAAACATTGCTTGATAATACACAGTATTAATGTCATATATTATGGAATGTTGTCCTTCCTCAGAATACGGACACATTGAAATCTCTGTGCATGTTGGAGAGATACAGTAATGTACAACATTGTTTTAGTCAGTTAGTTACAAGACAGTGTTTCCCAATACATACCAACATTATAAATAAATAAACTAGATTGTAATGTCATATGTCCTAGATGTATTGTGTTCTATATTGCGATAAAATCAGCAAGCAACAGTTGGTAGTGTTTGAATGTTCTTCTCTGTTTGTTCAGGTAAAGAAGGAGGACACGGGCACCATCCATGTCATCAAACAGAAACAGCTCCAGCTCAGCTGTGACATCATCAGCCTGAGTGTAAGTCCTTGAGCTCTCATCTAATTGCAACTGTTTTTAATAGCCCTCAATGTTAGGTGTCTAAAAGCTGTGATAATGTGCAATTGGAAAAAAAACACCAAAACATAAAAGGAGTCGCTGTATGACGTGTACATGGACAGCATCAGGCCGTGCTCCTGAGGCTGTGCCAGGCCAGCTCCCTGAAACAAAGACGGGCCTTTCCTTCCTATATCAGGGAAAGTTCCATCACCGTACCCCACACAACGTGCTCTGCCCCTGTGATTATAGTATTTCAAAAGCTTTGGCATTGAGTGTTAGGGGCCTGGGAAATGTACACTTTCAATTTGTCCTAGTGCACAATAATTCATAATGGACTTTAAGGTCCTGCTGCATGTTCTCCATGTACGATAATGCACAGTTTTGTCAGATAGTAATTGGTAAAAAACAAACACACAATGCAACAAACTCTTACCCAAAGAACGGACAAAATAAATGTTACTGGCGTGTACCAGCCAAGGATCCTATGGACCCTTGGCTGGTACCTGTCGTCGGCTCTGCTGAGGAAACCCAGCCCCCCCGCCGCTGTCATTCCCGTCTAGGCAGACGCGGAGTGAATCCTCTGAACCTGCGGCCGCTGTATCGGGCCCCCCGTGCGGCTATTGCTCCGGCTCCCACCAAGATGGCACTGGTTAATGCTAGGTGGATAGTAGGGATGGGAACGATTAATCGAATATTCGAAATTATTCAGGTATTCGAATATGAGTTATGAATATATATATATTTTTTTTTTTTGGGAGTGATGCCTAAGTTGATTACATATTATCAAATTGAATAATTCAATGTATATATATATATATACGACAGTGCCATAGCTAAATGTGTTAGTTCTAAAGTGTGTGTTTTGCTCCGCTCACCGGTCCCTCACAGCGGGCAGAGCTACAGGTGCTGATCTCTCTCTCTCGTGTCCGGTTATACTTCACTCGCGTTTATGTCCAAATCCATCAGATCTAGCTAGTTCTAGCCAATGATACGGCTGCTGCCCCTCCCTACACGCAGATCACGAAGACTCAAACCTCATCTTAGGCCCAAATGTGGCGCAAATGAGCTCCGCAGCCGTTGCGAGGTTCCGGCACTAACAGTTCATGAGCGTGCTCCCCCACCCCCTGTCAACACTCGCGACACATGAGTGGCCAGCCTAAACAACAATAAGCGCTGCTTGACAACCGTGTGTGGCGGCAAAGTACAGAGACATTTTGACTGGAGAGATTTAGTTTTGCCGGTATTCAACATATTTTACCAGTCATAGTCCGGAAATTATTTACACTCTAAGAAGAGTCCTACACAGACATGGCGTCAAAAAGGAGTAATGTGTGGAAATATTTCGACCAGGTTAGTGAGTGCGGTGTAGAGGTCAAACTATGCCAAATTAAACGTATATATACATGCTATACCTTGCTATACCCGCAACCTCCGTTCCCGCTGAGAGGGTCTTCTCTACAGCTGGCCTGATTGTGAATCGCCTCTGCACATGAAAGCTGTAGGCCTATAGCTGTCAAACTGGGATCACCAGTTCAATACATTTGACAAATTCGACTTGGTTTCTACACTTATTTGAACATGTATGTATTTATTTCCAAAAATTACTGAAAAGAAATTGGGTAAAAAAAAAAAAATTCACAATTTTTTTTTATTTAAATAGAATATGTACATTTCGGTTAACCGTTTTTTGGGGGGTCCAATATTCGAATATACATTTGCTTTCAAATTCCCATCCCTAGTCGATAGCAAATAAAACTTTTATTCTTAACGACTTCTAAACCTCCCGTGGATTGGATTTTCTTTGCGTGACGGAAACTTGGCTGAACGTCGGTGAGTCCAGCGCATTCTCTGAACGGTTACCGTCTGGCTGTAGCTACCTGAATTCCCCGAGGACAACTGGTCGAGGAGGAGGAATAGCGATTGTTTATGAGTCAAACTTTTATTGTAAACAGTTGCCGGCCTCGTTCTCTAGTTTTGAACTGAACTCATTTGAGTTGGGCCGCTCTGATCCGGTCCTGTGTGCAGTGATTTACCATCCCCCAAAGTACAACAAGGACTTTATCAACGATTTGTCCGATTTCCTGACCGGCATTATGCATATATGAGTCTTATCTTGGGGGATTTAAACATACATGTTTGCTGTCCTAACAAACCGTTGGCTCGAGACTTTTTAAATCTTATTGATGCCTTTAATCTTGTTCAATCGGTTTCTGGCCCCACGCACGAACACGGGCATACTCTTGATCTTGTCCTGTCTTATGGTCTATCAATATGTAATGTTGCGATATGCAACCCAATGTTCTCCGATCACATACCTGTTCTATTTGACGTCACTATCCCTTGTGTTGTTGGTAAACAGTGTCCACAGTCTGCTCATTTTCGTCGCATGCTTAAAGCCTCCACCGCTGTTCAGTTTTCTGCTGCCTTCAAAAATGTTGTGGATGACAGAGCATATCCTATTACTGGTGATACAGAGGAGTTACTTTCTTTCTTTAACTCCTCTTGTCAAGACATCCTTGATACTATTGCTCCACTAAAAGCTGTTCACCCTAAAGTTAAGTCTGAACCATGGTTAAATGAGTCCACTCGTACTGCCAGACAGGAGTGCAGAAGGGCTGAAATGGAAAAAAGACAGGCTGCATGTGTCTTATGATATCAGAAAGTTGTTAAAGCGTAAAAAACGCAGTATTTTTCAGATGTTATACGTAATAAATGTCATAAACCCCGTGTTCTTTTTAGCACTATAAACTGTATACTAAATATCCCACAATCCATCAACTTAGTAACCTCCACGGAGGCGTTTCTACAGTTTTTTTATTGACAAGGTCGCCGCCATCAGAGCAAACATCTCACTTCCTTCCCATGATCCATCTGTCATGGATACTTGGGCTGCAGTCGGATAGTTTAAAAATCAGCTCCTAAGTTCTAACCCTATCGTCTATTCCTTGACCTCTGAGTGAAACGTCACGGGGTTAAGGGATAGTGGATAGGAGAATTCAAAAGGACTTAGGAGAAGAGACTGCGGTACTTTAGAGAATCCGAATGCACTTTCACTTTCCGACGTGTTTATGATGCGCCAGCGGACGTCATTGTGTGCGTCTGCTGCTGTGGGGAAACTATGGAAACCACAGTTTTCTATACAGCGGACTACAACATGGATGTTCAATAAGAACGAGGGACTACTGTGAACTCATCTAGAGACTCTGCTCCGTGCTCTGATGCTGCTGCTTTATGCTTTATGAACGTGGACAACAGAGAAACAGACTTCAGGACCGAATTTGGAATTGAAATAAAAAAGGAAAGTGAAACTTATGCTCGTCATCCTCTCCCTCCGGTCCACATGAATACCAATGATCCCAATACATATGATTGTATGAACTAAAGATCTTAAAATCAATACAGATGTATTTATTATAAACATTAGTGGTCCTTAACATCTATCACTGTGTATATCACCATTCAAACATCTTTTAAAAGTTGAACAAACCCCACACAGCTCAGTGAAGACTGAAATGTTGACTTTATTTGATAATTTCAGTGAAAACTAACGTTCATATTTCTCTTTTTGATTAGAATATATGATGAACGTTCAAAACAAAGCACTTTGGCAACTTACCACCTATGTTTTAAAATGCTTAATAAGCACCGTAACTTTCATGATATCATTTCTCCGTCATAATCGGTTGTTTCCGTGAACGGCCGACTGTTGAGTGACGGCAAATGCTGCGACTGCAAGGCATTGTGGGGCAGCATTTCGCTTTCCTGTCGGTTAGGGGGTCCAGTGCATGACCCTAATATCATAACATGTGTGCTCTGGAGAATCACAGAACGGACGAACGTCCTTATTATTATGCGTTTTAAACCAATTATTTAAATGTGTTTGTGAAATTCAGCATCATGTAAGTTGCGCTGACAGGTGCATTCATGCTGATGTATCCTTGGGCAAGATACTTAACTCTGAATTGCTCCTGATGGCCCACGGTGTGAGAGTGTGTGTGAATGTTAGGCTGCGGCCACACGAGGACGAATTCGGTCGTTTGCGTTACTGTTTAGTGTCATATAGACCGTTCGGCCACGCGAGGACGACCGAATACGGCAAACAACTGAGGAAACGATAACAGGTCCCAAGGTGGATAGAAAGGCATACGCAACTCTCTGGGGGGTCAAACGGCTCCGTGTGTACGCCCTATCCGAACATTTTCAGATCACTGATAGTGATTGCGCAATAGCCCCGCCTCTCCCCACCTCTTCTGCTCACCTCTGCTTACCCCGCGCCATTGCTGAAGTGTTTCGCCACCAACAACAACAACAATGGCGGATCGCAGAGTTGCTATCGTGCTCCGGACGCTATTGACCATGCTACAGTTGTTTGTGCAACATCTACAGCAATAATGATGAGGCAATAGCCCCGCCTCTCCCCACCTCTGCTGCTCACCGCCGCGTCAAAGTAAACTGCACCCTGAATTCAGATTATTTATCTTTCTCTCGATATGGACATAAACGCGAGTGAAGTCTAATCTGACAGGACGGAGACACGCAGCTCTGCTCACCTGCAGCTCCTCCCGCTGCAGCAACACACACACACTTCAAGTCAGATCATCACCCTTAGCTATTTTAATTACCTCTCAAACTCCCTAAACTAGTTATAAATATGTTTATTTTTACTGTTGGCCGGGTCACTGATTACTGGATCAGATGCTGCATGAGACAGACACTGACGCTGTCCGAAGAGAGGGAGGAAAAAGAGAGGCTCCGTGTATTTTATCATTATATTATATAGAGTCGTTATTCATTTGTTTTAAAGCTCAATAAATAACAAAGAAGACCTTTGACCGGCACTTTTATAATTTTGTCCGGAAGATTTCAACTTTAATACACGCTGACTGGCGAAAAACTCTGCCCGGTTCCCTCGGCCCCCACCGCGGAGAATAAACAGAAGGGCAACCATGACAACCTTCTTCTTCGCTGCTTTTGTGGAGGAAGTTACAGCGCCACGTACAGGCTCCAGCATATGTACTGCAGCTTCTCCAGCGGTTGGAGCTAAACGGAGCGGTCTCGTGTGGACAGACACTATCCGGATAACTATTGCGTGTGGACGGAAGCTTGTTTGTGTTTGCGTTAATCCTATGCGTTTAGCCGTTTTCGTCCTCGTGTGGCCGCAGCCTTAGTTTCCCTGAGCAGATGGCAGTTTGTATGGCAGCCTCTGCCTCCGTATGAATGGTGTGAATTGTATATGTCAAATTGGAAATGACCAAATTAACCTTTATAAATAAGGCTAATGATAGACCTCTGTGTCACAGAGAACACACTAGATGTTTTATTAGCATTTTCTTTTAAAGAGGACAGGGTTTGATGGACAAAGTATTTTTATTTGTAATTAGGCATCAACTAAAATATCTAAAATATAGTGTACAATCATGTGTACTTATATTTTAAGTATAGTGAATAATTAGCACGTCTTTGTCAGTTGATTGAATTTCACACATATTCACATATTTGACCAAAATGATCATGGCATATAGCACACATAGCAGAAGGGTTTCTCCTTGTCCTAATACATGCCTGTGTCACTGAGGTCCACCCTCAGGACCGCCTCTCCTGAGTCTGACATGGAGGCGCTGACAATCACATAATCCCCCTCATAAGAAATGCCCGAGCCGTCAGCCTTTGCCCGTACAAAATTATTTTCACTTCCATTATACATCATATCATAAAGGTTGTAGTCGCAGTCGTTCCCCCTCTCAAAGATGAGGTACACAAATAAAATCAAGGAATCTATAACCAAGACTAAAATGTTAATAGACGAAAGCGCATAGACGTTTGATCTCTGGCCTAAAACTACAACTTTATCGATGAATAGTTGACAAAATCACCCAACAAACTGGTGAGAAGTGGTGTGGAAAATATATATACACCTGTAATGAAACAAAACGCTTCCATAAGGAAATACATCGGATTAAATTAGTTCTTACCGTTTTATGATCTGAAAAAAAGAAATAGCCAAAGCAGCTGCTGGAGCGTTCAGGTGGGTGGTGCAGGTTTAGGCAGGATGTGGAGGTGGAGGCACACTCAGGCTTTTATTGACTCGGTTAATCCAGTTGCCTCCCTCCTTATCTGCGGGTCAGTATCAGCCCCCTCTGTTCCCGGACCTCGCCACCACCTTATCACCATGGTAATAAGGTACCATGGTGTGATTGGTTCACAGTGATTAAATAAATGCTGCTTTTATTTGGATCTCCTTTTGTTTGAACCTTTTAAAACCAGTACCCATTATTTGTGTTGGGCGTAGCAGGGATGGTGAGGACCTGCAGGCCTGTTCACAGGAAACACTACAGAACAGCAAAACTTAGATATAGTGTCTGACCATTAGATGGACAGCTAGGTGAACAGTAGTGGATGTAAAATAACTTATTTATTGGAAAGCAAAAAGCAAGAAAATATAACATAATTCCTTGGTATACGGTGCATTTAAATTGTGTTGCATAGTCTAAGGAATAAAACAAAAATTGGTAGAGGACAGATAAAAGTTCAAATATATTAATGGTGATAGCAGTAAGTCATAATTTAGCGCCTTCCTAGTCTTCTACACGCCAACATTTACCCATTCACACTAGTGTTGCACGGGGCATGGGTGTACCGAAACTTGAAAGGTATACCGCGATACCCTGCCGTTAAAAACGTTACGATTCCTCCGTTTCATTAGTATCGGTACTTTAAGAATGACGGGGAAAAGTACTCCGGTGAGAAAGCGCCGTTTTAATAAGAGCCGTGTGTGTTCAGCGCTCTGCTTCCACTCCCTGCACTGCAGCCGTGCCTGCAGTCCCTCCCTCTCATGCGGCTTTCACACCAGCGCTTTTCAGTTTCTAGCTCTGAGCGGGAGCTTTTCTGGTTCAGCTCCGGTTTCCCTTTTCAGCTCCCGCTCTGCACACCGCCCACTGGCGCCCCAGAGCTGCCCCTGCTGCGTCATGACGTCACCGTTTACATCGCTGATTTGCTCCCCAACGGCAGCTCACAACAACAACAACAACTGCGTCGGGTCGATGATCGTGTTGCTTTTAATCACACGAAGCCAGAATAAATTGAATAACGACTTCTCCAACCTTATACTTTTCTCCAGAGTGCCGTGGTTCATTGTTTATTAATGTGTTTCTGCAGCATTTACCGACCGCTGCAGTGCTGGCTGCTCTTCCACGGGAGTTTATTCTCCCGTTAGCTCCCGGTTAGCTCACACTGCAGCGGCCGCTCTAAAGTATTCACTGTCCGACTCACACAAGCAGCTGATGCATATCCCCAGTTCCCCTTAGCCTAAGTGAATGTGTGTCAGTCTGAATTGACACTGTTTGGTATCACAACGCTGTTATGAAAGTTTCTCTGGTATAAAACGGGTGATGTTGGCATAGCAACCGAAGCTAAACTGACTACTTGCATCCGATAGCTGCAATAATACAAAACAACACGTCTGCCTCTCTCCACAATGATCGATAACAGTGAACGGATGGTCAAAGTAAGGCACAAATAAACAGAATCACACACGCAGCCTGGTTAGTGCTGCCTGACTTTATAAAGTGTGTTTATAGGCACTACTGCTTGTAGGCAGGCATAACAGTCGACCCATGGGAGGTGGGTTTAGTTTCCTGCACGCCTCGACGTAAGAGAGACGTAAGCGACGTCGCCTCTTAGCTCCAAAGCTCTTGTCTCTGGACCGACAATTTTTTGGAGCTGGAAATGAAGCGGATTCCGGAGCTAAGAGCCGGCGCAGCTGCGGTGTGAACAGGAAAACCTGGCGCTTTTCAGGCTCTAGCTCCGAGCCGGAGCTGAAAAGGCGCTGGTGTGAAAGGGGCATCAAGCACGCTCTAAGTCCCTCCCCTCTCTCGTGCACGCGCTAGCTGCCAGAGCATGTGAGAAAACGAGAAGCATGGCTGCAAGTAGGAGTGCAACTGCCGCTGTGCCTCGGCTTGTTGACAAAAAAGACGCCAGAAGCTACATTTGGAAGTATTTGAGCTCTGACAGTGAGGGCAAGCCTACGGACACCACGAGGCCTGTCTGTGAGAAATGTTTTAGATCCCTGCAAACCAAGGGAGCCAACACATCAGACTGGCTAAGCACCTCGCCGACCGGAATCCAGAGCTGTTTAAAGACAGACAGGTTAGCGAATGTGGTAGATAACATAATTACATCATGCTCAGCCCATGCCCTCAAATCTAAGTCAAACAAGTGTAATTTATTTTGTGACAAACGAACGTTTTCGTAGTTTGACGAGGCAATTAATGGCAATGATAACTGTCTAATATGACTATCTTTTTAGCTAACTTACCAATGTGGCTAACATCTGAAATGTACATGTTGTCAATAATTATTTATATTACTGTACTATTACATGTTAATAAAATATTAAAAAAATTATATTTTATAAAACAAAAAAGTTGTTTGAGATGATGCTTAATTTTATTTAATACGAATTATTGTCATTTATTTTGTTTATTGTTCTCATTGTTTAAAAGTTTGTGTTATGGTTACAACACTAATTCACACACACATTCACGTACTGATGGTGGTGCTGCCATTGAACATGAACTAATGCTCATTCACTCACACTCACACCCCAGGGGCTGTGCCATTGTAATGTTCAGTATCTGGCTGAAGAACACTTTGACATGCGGACTGGAGGATCGGGGATCTAAAGGGCTATCTCCTGGGCCAAAGCCGTCCCAGTTTCCAGTCATGATGCTGATTAACTGGCACAAAGAGCAGTAGCATGAATAACAGCAATTAGTCCAATGCCAGTCAAAATAATGTCACATGCATACGGTTAAATTCAGGTAAAACATCAGTTGTGATGGTATTAGTGTTAACAGTATAGTGGTAACCATAATTCTAGTAGTTATAGCAGCAGGGTTTGCAATATGTTTAATGTATTTATTAGTTCATTTAATGGGACAGTGCACATTAATGAGGACACTAAGGATAGAGGGTCTGAGGACAGAGGGTCTGAGGACAGAGGGTCTGAGGACAGAGGGTGTCGTTTTTCTCATACTGATATTCTGAACAATCTGTGCTGTTGTATTTGCTGTAAAGTGTCTCTACTGCAGGCTATTTCTATTATATGTACAGCACTTTGGCTCCACCAAACATCGTTTATAAATGTGCTATATAAATAAAACTTGATTTGATTAATAAACATTGCTGTAAATAGCCAAGAGGCTATTTTTCATCTTTAGTCTCTGGACGGATGTTTCAAAGTCACCCTAAAATCCAAATTATAATATTTCAAAAACAATAAATGATTAAATACATGAAACATAGAGGCTCACAAAACGGAACATGCCAATAAAAAAACAAATTGAAAAATACTGTTCACACTGTGAACAAATCACATCAAATTGTACAGTGAAAAACCGTTAAAACATGTTCACCCTGCTCTCCATTCCAGCCCCACGTCCCCATCAGCTGACTACAGACATGAACAAATCCAAATTATTTTTATGAATTCACCTAAAATACATAGAAATGGGTGTTCCTCAGATCAAGCGTCTTTAAGAAACACTTTCATGCACTGTGTCATATCAGAAATATGTGTAGTATTTGCACTTGCAGTTATGGGTGCGTCAGAGCTCCTGCAGCCTGCACTGTGTACATGTAACCTGTGCAGGTACAAGAGACGGGTACCAGTGACTGCTCATGCTTATTTGCAAGGCACAAATACTGCTCAGTGAATGAGTGCAAACACTGATACTAACCGCACGCACGCACGCACGCACACACACACACACACACACACACCATGTATACATCACTTCAGGGGACATTACATTGACTTACATGCATTTCCTAGAGACTTATCCTAACCTTAACCAAGACCTGCCTAACCCTAACCCTTAACCTTACCCTAACCCTAACCAAGTCTTCACCCTAAAATTAATGATTCCCCTTATGGGGACCCTATGTAAACAGATTTAGGTCCCCACAAGTATAGTAATGCTAGGCCATGCACGCACACACAAACACACACGCACCTGTGCTCACTCCAGAGGGAGTTGCTCTACAACACAATCCTCCGTTGGACTCCCTTATTTACTTCAGGAACATGGCGTCATCACTATATAACACTCGTGCTTCTATTGGTTAGTGCTCATATGCAGCTTGTGGAAGACTAAGGGCCGGAACATCTAAGCAGTTGACCAATCACAACAGAGCTGGCCAGCGAACCAATCAGAGCAGACTGGGCTCTGGTTTCAGACAGAGGGTGAAAAGAGGTGCTGCAGCACAGGCAGGATGAGAAAAGTAAAGAGCTTTTTGAACATTAAAGCATGAAACCATGTCCCAGTGGAGGCAATGAGCGGAGTAGGGCCCCTTTAAGTTGATACTGTGATGTTGTTTGGGTTGTGACTGGGGTTTGACCCATGTCTCTTTATATTGCTGACATAATGATGCCTGGTCAGGAAAAGGTACGAACATCATGCTAAATGTTCATTTTGTATTAAGCCTGACTTGCTCTGCTCATGTCTATTTTGGTTTGGCTGAGCTTCTTTGCTGCATGCGTTGTTGCTTAGTTTGGTTGCAAATGCCGTTTATTTTTTTATAACATTCTGCTCTCTTTATTTGGTGCCATTGTTTTGTGTTTTGGTCTCATTGTCTTTAATTTATTTGACCGTACAACTCTCTTAATATGCACCCTTTTTCCTGGAGTTAAATGTTTCTTCTCCCTCCTCTGCAGATACCAATCAGGCTCTGCGGCTGTGTCTGGGTACCAAGGCAACGGGGGCGGAGTTTGGAGCTGTCTCTGCTCTGAGCGTCAACCACGACTGCTCACGACTTCTCTGCGGCTTCGCCAAAGGACAGGTATACCTCGGACACATGGAGACAGTAATGGTCCTCCTTAAAGCCTGATAAAGCTTGATAGTGGTATATGTCACTAAACCAAGAGTGTAATACTGCTAATAAATGGAATACACTCTCTCACTGTATAGTTGGAATACAAGTGATCTAGTATGGACTGGATTTATACAGCCCTTTTCCAGTATTCATGACCCCTTAAAGCACTTTTACTTTTCGTGTCAGATTTACCCGTTTACACATATTCATACAGGAAGAGGAATAAGAAGAATCAACTTTATTTGTCCCCTTGATACAATTCAGTTTCCCCCTCTGTCAGTAATATACACAGTAACTAACTCACATACAAGGCGCCACCTGCTTAAGGAAACTTACACACACACACACCACACACACACACACACACACAACACACACACACACACACACACACACACACACACAACACACACACCACACACCACACACACAAACACACCACCACACACACCCACACACACACACACCACACCACACACACACACTGTTAGGAGATTATAATGTTAATTAGGCCGCATTTCCAAATCTCCTCGCGTCCCTACACAAGCCATTATCTTACAGGAAGGAAACCCAGAACATACAAGTAACCGTTTAACAATAATCCACTTTAATGGTAATATACAATGCAATACAATCAAGTACAATCAATACAGTACAAATTACATACAGTTCTGTGGGATCCCACATTTACCTGATACTCACGTGAGCCAGCCAGCCAGCCAGCCAGCCAGCCAGCCAGCCAGCCAGAGGAGAAAGAGGCCGAACACAGCGGGGTTTCTGTCTATATCCCTCGCTGACCCAAGGAGGAGTTATCTGCGCCTCCCTTCCAGACCAGTGATTGGCTGCCCAAATTATCATCAACACCCCACATCAGGGATGACTGTATGTTAACTCCTGACCTTCCCCCTCTTCCTGTGTCCTCTAAAAACCACATGTTAGCAGGCCCAAAACCAGCCCAGTTTTCTACACAAATCATTTTCAAGCTTCTTCACAGTTTGCATGAATACATACAAATATTTCCTTACCACACACACACACACACACACACACACACACACACACACACACACACACACACACACACACACACCACACAACCACACCCACACACACACACACACACACACACACACACCCACACACACACACACACAACACACCACACACACACACACACACACACACACACACACACACACACACACACACACACACACACACACACACACACACCTGTCTCTGGCTTGATTTGCTGTGCTCGTCAGGTGCCAGTGTTTGCCTAGTCTGTTGTGTTGAAGAACAAAAGCAGATATGGTCCAACGCTGCTATCCACTCTGGCCCTGATCCGTCTACAGTGGCAGTTTGGAGAGGCACACCCTTCTCCCTTTTCTATATGTGGAGTTTCTCTGGTTTGAACATCGCATAGTTATGTACATGTTGCTTAAGCCAGATGTCATGAACTACATTTCTGAATGAACTCGTTTTAATTCTCAAACAGGTGCAAATGATGCAGCCCCTCTAAATGGTTTTCTGTCCAAGTTATGAGCAGTATTTATTTTAGTGACTGGGATTGATTGTAATTGATAGAACAGAGAATTGTGTTTAACACTTGCACTTGAACATCTGAACGTCTGTCTGATCGTTTGTTTGTTTGTTTGTTTAGATCACAATGTGGGATCTAGCCAGTGGGAAGCTCCTGAGAACAATCACTGATGCCCACCCTCCAGGAACAGCAGTACTGCATGTGAAGGTGCACACACGCACACACACACACTCACTCACTCACTCACTCACTCACTCACTCACTCACTCACTCACTCACTCACTCACACTCACTCACTCACTCACACTCACTCACTCACTCACTCACTCACTCACTCACTCAAACACTCTCTCTCTCTCTCTCTCTCTCTCTCTCTCTCTCTCTCACACACACAGACACAGACAGACTCCACTCCGATATATATTCTAATATGAATTGTTGTTGTGTCCCTGTTGTTGTGTCTCTAGTTCACAGATGACCCGACTCTTGCAGTGTGCAATGACAGTGGAGGATCAGTGTTTGAGCTGGCTTTCAGGTACATTTCTTTAGATAAATAAAAGAACCTTTGTTTTCTCCCATAAGATCATCAAAGTTTTGGTCCACTGACCGTTGGGCAGTGTGTAGCACTGTGTATCGCTCCCTCACGGTTAAAGAGAGCATTCATTCGAATAGCCTTTTGCAGAGTTGCCATGGTTACAGGTGTTGTTCTCTTTTGCGAGGTTGAAGAGTGTCCACCGTGTGTCCATTGGGGTTGAAAATATATTTCTTCTCCTAAGCTTAGATAAACAAATGCACGCACATCAGTGAACGCAACACTAATGCTTTGAACTCATCAGCTCCTGGCTTGAAGTGATGTTTCTTTAATAAGACACTGCATCTGACTGTTTACCTGCAGGAGGGTGATGGGGATGCGGTCCTGTGACTCGCGCTGTCTCTTCAGTGGATCTAAAGGGGAGGTGTGCTGTATCGAGCCGCTGCGTGCCCCTCCAGACTTCAGAGACCATCCCATCACACACTACTCTCTGCTGGCCATGGCCTCCCTCACTAAGGTGCACACTGCATCCTCCTTCCTCTGCTCATCCAGCCAGCTGTGTGCAAAGTTCCTCATGGTTTGTTGCCTCTTGGTTTTCTTTCCCCAGATTCTGGTCATTGGACTGAAGCCCTCGCTGAAGGTCTGGATGACTTTCCCCTACAGCAAGGTCTGTATAACTGTGTGCTTGTTTTGTTATTAATGAGTGCATGCTGGTCCATATTCATCGATACAATGACATGAATAACTGACTGATTCTGTGCTGAAGTTATCATATGGTTCTCGACTGCACACTAAGGGTTGTGGATTATTCATCCGCTACCGTCTTACTTAGCTGCTACCATCTTACTTAGCTGCTACCATCTTACTTAGCTGCTACCATCTTACTTAGCCGCTACCATCTTACTTAGCCGCTACCATCTTACTTGGCCGCTACCATCTTACTTAGCCGCTACCATCTTACTTAGCCGCTACCATCTTACTTGGCCGCTACCGTCTTACTTAGCTGCTACCATCTTACTTAGCTGCTACCATCTTACTTAGCCGCTACTATCTTACTTAGCCACTACCATCTTACTTAGCCGCTACCCTCTTACTTGGCCGCTACCATCTTACTTAGCTGCTACCATCTTACTTAGCCGCTACCATCTTACTTGGCCGCTACCATCTTACTTAGCTGCTACCATCTTACTTAGCTGCTACCATCTTACTTAGCTGCTACCATCTTACTTAGCTGCTACCATCTTACTTAGCCGCTACCATCTTACTTAGCCGCTACCATCTTACTTAGCCGCTACCATCTTACTTAGCTGCTACCATCTTACTTAGCCGCTACCATCTTACTTGGCCGCTACCATCTTACTTAGCTGCTACCATCTTACTTAGCTGCTACCATCTTACTTAGCCGCTACCATCTTACTTGGCCGCTACCATCTTACTTAGCTGCTACCATCTTACTTAGCTGCTACCATCTTACTTAGCCGCTACCATCTTACTTAGCTGCTACC
Organism: Pseudochaenichthys georgianus; assembly: GCF_902827115.2. NCBI lineage: Eukaryota > Metazoa > Chordata > Actinopteri > Perciformes > Channichthyidae > Pseudochaenichthys > Pseudochaenichthys georgianus. The sequence goes on along the minus strand of NC_047517.1, from coordinate 5,388,905 downwards.
ATCTTACTTAGCCGCTACCATCTTACTTAGCCGCTACCATCTTACTTAGCCGCTACCATCTTACTTAGCTGCTACCATCTTACTTAGCCGCTACCATCTTACTTAGCTACTACCATCTTACTTAGCCGCTACCATCTTACTTAGCCGCTACCATCTTACTTAGCCGCTACCATCTTACTTAGCTGCTACCATCTTACTTAGCCGCTACCATCTTACTTAGCCGCTACCATCTTACTTAGCCGCTACCATCTTACTTAGCCGCTACCATCTTACTTAGCCGCTACCATCTTACTTACCCTTATCCTCACCCCTTATGAAAGACTGCGCCTAGTGTCGTTACACGCCAGCAATCCAGCTGAGGCAAAAATGCCCGACAAGTTTGACTGAAAAGCGTTTTTTTAAAACAAGGTTAATTAATTATTTTTTTAATAAAAAGTCCATAGAAACTAAGAGCTACACTGTCCATACTGTACGTTTGTCTCCAGTACTATCATCCAACTCTTATCTAATAGTTGATTATACACCAGGTGAAGCTAGTTGCACCAAACCTCAAATGCTTTATCTGCGCCGTATGGAATCAGAAAAACTGTAATATACAAAAGATCCAATATTGCTGTTCTGAGTTTCTATCTTCAGGGTTGTTCGCACTCATTGTTGGTGGCTTAGGATGAAAGCGTTAGCTCAATGAAATGTAATGTAGACACAGTACTTCCGGGTGAGTTTGGCCATCAAATGAAAATGATACTACTTCCAGCTGATGTCTAAGGAGGTCAGTGGAGGTCCCTCATTGACAGTGACGCGCAGCAGCAATTCATTGTGAATTAGTTAATATCTTTGGCCAGATTTCCCTCACCCTCGCTCAAAAAGGTGCACAGAAACAGTCATAACATGTAAACCTCTCTACACCATACAACCTCCTCTCGTGCATGGGTTTTCCAAATGTTTTATATACATTTTGAATTATACCATTATTCACATTCATGTTTGTGTCTACCATAGTAAACGTGTTTATGTTCACATGGGTGATGTTCTTTGTGAACATTACTTTTAGAGGATCATTATTGATGTGTTTTTCTTTCCCCAGTCGGACCCGTCCAGTGTTCCTCAGCTGGCCTGGCAGTTTGTTCCTGTTCAGAAGACGCTCAACCCCGTCCTGGCTTTCTGTAAAGGAGACACAGTCCACTTCCTGCTGGTATCTGCTCAACTCTCTCTTTACTTCCAAAAAGCTAAATACACATTAGAAAGAGATTTTGTTTACAGCATTAGTTCTGAAGAAGACCAAATAGAAATGACTTTAAATATTTCATAGATAAACATTGCTTGATAATACACAGTATTAATGTCATATATTATGGAATGTTGTCCTTCCTCAGAATACGGACACATTGAAATCTCTGTGCATGTTGGAGAGATACAGTAATGTACAACATTGTTTTAGTCAGTTAGTTACAAGACAGTGTTTCCCAATACATACCAACATATAAATAAATAAACTAGATTGTAATGTCATATGTCCTAGATGTATTGTGTTCTATATTGCGATAAAATCAGCAAGCAACAGTTGGTAGTGTTTGAATGTTCTTCTCTGTTTGTTCAGGTAAAGAAGGAGGACACGGGCACCATCCATGTCATCAAACAGAAACAGCTCCAGCTCAGCTGTGACATCATCAGCCTGAGTGTAAGTCCTTGAGCTCTCATCTAATTGCAACTGTTTTTAATAGCCCTCAATGTTAGGTGTCTAAAAGCTGTGATAATGTGCAATTGGAAAAAAAACACCAAAACATAAAAGGAGTCGGTATGACGTGTACATGGAAGCATCAGGCCGTGCTCCTGAGGGCTGTGCCAGGCCAGCTCCCTGAAACAAAGACGGGCCTTTCCTTCCTATATCAGGGAAAGTTCCATCACCGTACCCCACACAACGTGCTCTGCCCCTGTGATTATAGTATTTCAAAAGCTTTGGCATTGAGTGTTAGGGGCCTGGGAAATGTACACTTTCAATTTGTCCTAGTGCACAATAATTCATAATGGACTTTAAGGTCCTGCTGCATGTTCTCCATGTACGATAATGCACAGTTTTGTCAGATAGTAATTGGTAAAAAACAAACACACAATGCAACAAACTCTACCCAAAGAACGGACAAAATAAATGTTACTGGCGTGTACCAGCCAAGGATCCTATGGACCCTTGGCTGGTACCTGTCGTCGGCTCTGCTGAGGAAACCCAGCCCCCCCGCCGCTGTCATTCCCGTATAGGCAGACGCGGAGTGAATCCTCTGAACCTGCGGCCGCTGTATCGGGCCCCCCGTGCGGCTATTGCTCCGGCTCCCACCAAGATGGCACTGGTTAATGCTAGGTGGATAGTAGGGATGGGAACGATTAATCGAATATTCTAAATTATTCATGTATTCGAATATGAGTTATGAATATATATATATATATATATTATTTTTTTTTTTGTTGGAGTGATGCCGAAGGTGATTACATATCATCAAACTGAATAATTCAATGTATATATATATATACGACAGTGCCATAGCTAAATGTGTTAGTTCTAAAGTGTGTGTTTTGCTCCGCTCACCGGTCCCTCACAGCGGGCAGAGCTACAGGTGCTGATCTCTCTCTCTCGTGTCCGGTTATACTTCACTCGCGTTTATGTCCAAATCCATCAGATCTAGCTAGTTCTAGCCAATGATACGGCTGCTGCCCCTCCCTACACGCAGATCACGAAGACTCAAACCTCATCTTAGGCCCAAATGTGGCGCAAATGAGCTCCGCAGCCGTTGCGAGGTTCCGGCACTAACAGTTCATGAGCGTGCCCCCACCCCCTGTCAACACTCGCGACACATGAGTGGCCAGCCTAAACAACAATAAGCGCTGCTTGACAACCGTGTGTGGCGGCAAAGTACAGAGACATTTTGACTGGAGAGATTTAGTTTTGCCGGTATTCAACATATTTACCAGTCATAGTCCGGAAATTATTTACACTCTAAGAAGAGTCCTACACAGACATGGCGTCAAAAGGAGTAATGTGTGGAAATATTTCGACCAGGTTAGTGAGTGCGGTGTAGAGGTCAAACTATGCCAAATTAAACGTATAATACATGCTATACCTTGCTATACCCGCAACCTCCGTTCCCGCTGAGAGGGTCTCTCTACAGCTGGCCTGATTGTGAATCGCCTCTGCACATGAAAGCTGTAGGCCTATAGCTGTCAAACTGGGATCACCAGTTCAATACATTTGACAAATTCGACTTGGTTTCTACACTTATTTGAACATGTATGTATTTATTTCCAAAAATTACTGAAAAGAAATTGGGTAAAAAAAAAAAATTCACAATTTTTTTTTATTTAAATAGAATATGTACATTTCGGTTAACCGTTTTTTGGGGGGTCCAATATTCGAATATACATTTGCTTTCAAATTCCCATCCCTAGTCGATAGCAAATAAAACTTTTATTCTTAACGACTTCTAAACCTCCCGTGGATTGGATTTTCTTTGCGTGACGGAAACTTGGCTGAACGTCGGTGAGTCCAGCGCATTCTCTGAACGGTTACCGTCTGGCTGTAGCTACCTGAATTCCCCGAGGACAACTGGTCGAGGAGGAGGAATAGCGATTGTTTATGAGTCAAACTTTTATTGTAAACAGTTGCCGGCCTCGTTCTCTAGTTTTGAACTGAACTCATTTGAGTTGGGCTGCTCTGATCCGGTCCTGTGTGCAGTGATTTACCGTCCCCCAAAGTACAACAAGGACTTTATTAACGATTTTTCCGATTTCCTGACCGGCATTATGCATATATATGACCGGGTTCTTATCTTGGGGGATTTAAACATACATGTTTGCCGTCCTAACAAACCGTTGGCTCGAGACTTTTTAAATCTTATTGATGCCTTTAATCTTGTTCAATCGGTTTCTGGCCCCACACACGAACACGGGCATGCTCTTGATCTTGTCCTGTCTTATGGTCTATCAATATGTAATGTTGAGATATGCAACCCAATTTTCTCCGATCACATGCCTGTTCTATTTGACGTCACTATCCCTTGTGTTGTTGGTAAACAGTGTCCACAGTCTGCTCATTTTCGTCGCATGCTTAAACCCTCCACCGCTGTTCAGTTTTCTGCTGCCTTCAAAAATGTTGTGGATGACAGAGCATATCCTATTACTGGTGATACAGAGGAGTTACTTTCTTTCTTTAACTCCTCTTGTCAAGACATCCTTGATACTATTGCTCCACTAAAAGCTGTTCGCCCTAAAGTTAAGTCTGAACCATGGTTAAATGAGTCCACTCGTACTGCCAGACAGGAGTGCAGAAGGGCTGATCGCAAATGGAAAAAAGACAGGCTGCATGTGTCTTATGATATCAGAAAGTTGTTAAAGCGTAAAAAACGCAGTATTTTTCAGATGTTATACGTAATAAATGTCATAAACCCCGTGTTCTTTTTAGCACTATAAACTGTATACTAAATATCCCACAATCCATCAACTTAGTAACCTCCACGGAGGCGTTTCTACAGTTTTTTTATTGACAAGGTCGCCGCCATCAGAGCAAACATCTCACTTCCTTCCCATGATCCATCTGTCATGGATACTTGGGCTGCAGTCGGATAGTTTAAAAATCAGCTCCTAAGTTCTAACCCTATCGTCTATTCCTTGACCTCTGAGTGAAACGTCACGGGGTTAAGGGATAGTGGATAGGAGAATTCAAAAGGACTTAGGAGAAGAGACTGCGGTACTTTAGAGAATCCGAATGCACTTTCACTTTCCGACGTGTTTATGATGCGCCAGCGGACGTCATTGTGTGCGTCTGCTGCTGTGGGGAAACTATGGAAACCACAGTTTTCTATACAGCGGACTACAACATGGATGTTCAATAAGAACGAGGGACTACTGTGAACTCATCTAGAGACTCTGCTCCGTGCTCTGATGCTGCTGCTTTATGCTTTATGAACGTGGACAACAGAGAAACAGATTCTTCAGGACCGAATTTGGAATTGAAATAAAAAAGGAAAGTGAAACTTATGCTCGTCATCCTCTCCCTCCGGTCCACATGAATACCAATGATCCCAATACATATGATTGTATGAACTAAAGATCTTAAAATCAATACAGATGTATTTATTATAAACATTAGTGGTCCTTAACATCTATCACTGTGTATATCACCATTCAAACATCTTTTAAAAGTTGAACAAACCCCACACAGCTCAGTGAAGACTGAAATGTTGACTTTATTTGATAATTTCAGTGAAAACTAACGTTCATATTTCTCTTTTTGATTAGAATACTGATGAACGTTCAAAACAAAGCACTTTGGCAACTTACCACCTATGTTTTAAAATGCTTAATAAGCACCGTAACTTTCATGATATCATTTCTCCGTCATAATCGGTTGTTTCCGTGAACGGCCGACTGTTGAGTGACGGCAAATGCTGCGACTGCAAGGCATTGTGGGGCAGCATTTTCGCTTCTCCTGTCGGTTAGGGAGGTCCAGTGGTTCCTAAGCTAAAGGAGGTTATAAAGGAAGTTTGAAACCTCCTTTCCTTTCATTCTCATCATTCTAGAGAATTCGAACGGCACTTATCATGGCTGCCACTGAGGGACTTCCGGGTCATTTCACTCCTTTAGGAAGGTTCCTAAGCTAAATGGACTATTCGACTTCAGCCTTGCTCAGGTGCTATGGATCAGTTTGAGCTTGTGTCACTTCCTGCTCTAATAGAAATTGTTTGCTCAATTTGAAAACCTCGGGTTCTCCAAGCGATGTTGTCCCTGTGCGATTTTTTTTAAAGAAATCTGGACATTGTTGGACTTAACGTTCTTAATATAATTAACAGCAGCCTGACTACAGGAATAGTACCAAAGCGCCTAAAACATGCTGTGGTCCAGCCTTTGATTAAAAAACCAACCTGGACACCTCTGTTTTTGACAATTTTTGACATATCTCTAAACTTCCTTTTATGTCCAAAATGTTAGAAAAAGTGGTACTGAAGCAGTTGCAGTCTTTCTTAAATGTGCATGGCATTCTTGAGGTATTCCAGTCTGGGTTTAAAACCCCTCCACAGCACTGAATCTGCTCTTTTAAAGTGTTTAATGACCTGTTTTTAGCTACTGACTCTGGGAACAGTGCTGTTCTTATACTGTTAGACCTGACAGCTGCCTTTGACACTGTAGATCAGTATTCTCATTTCTCGCCTGCAGCATTTTGTGTGAATCAGTGGTACTGCTCTAGACTGGTTTAAGTCGTATCTGTCTGAAAGAAGTTTTAATGTAAATCTTAATGAATTTACTTCCTCCTCTGCTCCTCTTTCCATACGGGGTACCCCAAGGCTCCATTCTTGGGCCGATTGTATTTTCCCTTTACCTGCTCCCCCTGGGCGCTATCATTAAAAATATAGTGTCTCATTTCATTTTTATGCAGATGACTTGCAAATCTACATGCCCCTGAAAATAAATGACCCAAACCCTCAGCAACGCCTGTCTGACTGTCTGCAGGACAATCAGAGCCTGGATGACCTTGAACCTTTTAAAATTCAATGAAAAAAAGACCGAGGTGATAATAGTTGGACCCAGTGGTGGCCCCCAATGCCCCGCCCTGTGCTGGATTCTCTTGTCCCATATGTGAAACCCATTGTCACAAACCTGGGTGTACGGATTGATCGTGATTTTAAACTAGACAAACAGATCAATTCTGTGGTCAAATCCAGCTTTCTTTCAGCTAAGACTTTTAGCAAAGGTCAAGACTTTCCTTTCTTTTAATGACTTTGAGAAAGTAATACATTGTTTTATATCCACTAAACTGGATTACTGCAATGCTCTGTATATTGAGTAGTAACCAAGGCTTTCCCTGTCTCGCCTACAGCTGGTCCAGAATGCTGCTGCGCGCCTCCTTACAAGAACAGGCAGGCGTGAACATATTACGAACATATTACTCGCCTCGTTACACTGGCTACCAGTCTGTTTAGAATCCAATTAAAATGTTACTGTTCGCATACAAGGCCCTAAACGGTTTAGCCCCACCGTACCTGGCAGATCTTAAAACCATACACACCCACACGGTCACTGAGGTCAGCTGACAGACTCCTTCTGGTCGTCCCTAAATCGAGGTTTAAAGCAGCGAGGAGAGCCTTTGCTGTTTGCAGCTCCAAAGTTATGGAACGAATTGCCCCTCCAGGTTAGACTTGCTCCAACTCTGCCTGTTTTTAAATCTCGTTTAAAACCCACTTCTTTTCCGTGGCTTTTACAGGCAGGTGACACTTGTGCTTTTAAATTTGGGGTTTTATCTTACTAGTGTTTTGTATAGTTTTTACGTCATGTAGCAGTTTTTCAGTCTGTGGCTTCTGATCTGGTTTCATTGTCTCGTGTTTTACATTTGTTTCATGTCCTGTCTGTTTTTCATGTATTTATGCTATGTTTTTTATATAGTTGTTGATGTACAGCACTTTGTTCAACTCTGTTGTTTTTAAATGTGCTATAGAAATAAAATGGATTGGATTTGTATGAAATGCTGGCTGTCTTCATTTAGCAACACGTGGCATGGAGAGCTCTACATAGGTATAAATGTTCTTGTCCAACAGGGATATGCCTCTATTTATTTGACCAGATATGTTTCCTACCACAGGTGTGACCTAACTGCTGCTCATGTGTGATAGAGACATTCAATGCCTTACTGGTTTCCCCATCTCTGTGTCTCTGCAGTGGATTAACAGCCGTACCCTGGTCCTGGTGGACAGCCATGAGAAGCTGCAGGTTGTGGACCGGCCCAGTCAGGAGGTTCTCGAGACTCTGGACCTGGAGCAGGTGCAACTGGTCTATAACAGCCGACATTTCAAATCGCTGGCCACTGGAGGGAATGTCTCCCAGGCTCTGGTGAGGGGGTTAGCTGCCGGGGAACAGGATCAGATGCAGAGAGTTCAACATGTTATAGTCATCTAGTCCCTACATAGTCTCTGGATAGTCTGTTTACATAACACTCATCCTGATCTCTCTCCACTGACTGTTATAATCACCAGCCTGACATTCTCACACCATGATAGAACCACTAGAGCACCAGGTTTGGAGTAACACTCTCATATGTTCTTTCTCTTCACACTGCCCTTCCCTTCCTGATGTAAACTACACTGTTAATGACGGAGGACCTAAACCCAGAGTCCTCAGAAGTTAAACAAATGCATTCTAAAGTTCAGCTGAAGCTAATAAGAGGCCTTTTGTTAGTCTGAATGAATTTGACCCACATATTGACTGGAGCTGTGTGTCTGTTGTTCTAGGCTTTAGTGGGAGAGAAGGCCTGCTACCAGTCCGTCTCCAGCTACGCAGGACAGATCGTCTATTTGGGTACACAGGGGTGGTGTGTGTGGTGTGTGTGTGGGTGTGTGTGTGTGTGTGTGTGTGTGTGTGTGTGTGTGTGTGTGTGTGTGTGTGTGTGTGTGTGTGTGTGTGTGTGTGTGTGTGTGTGTGTGTGTGTGTGTGTGTGTGTGTGTGTGTGTGTGTGTGTGTGTGTGGTGTGTGTGTGTGTGTGTGTGTGTGGTGTGTGTGTGTGTGTTTTTCCGTTTGTTTGTTTGTTTGTGCACAACAGCAACATATGCCAAGTTTTTATATTTTAAGTTAAAACATTTTAACTAAATTAGGGGTTGCATCTTAGTAGACTTGATTATTGTGTTACATTTGTTCAAAAACTCTTTATATTGTATTTATTGATCGTCTGATAATGTTGTTTGTACGGAGCCCTGGAGGGTTCATTGAGAGAGAAATAAATAAAAACGTGGCCACGCTTTAGTAACTCGTGCGCACGCTTTATTAACTCGTGCGCACGAGTTAATAAAGCGTGCGCACGAGTTAATAAAGCATGGCCTCGTTTTATTTAAATTGAGGGATTCCTGTCCGTGACTTACAGTATCTTCTGCCCACAGCTGTTTTATAGAAGGAAAACATCCTTCACTTTATGAAATCTCTGTGGCACCAGTGGCCTGTACTACGAAGCAGGATTTGCTATTTACACTATTCATTCATGAAGTATGACGCTGCGCTGTCAGCACGCGTCTCCATGTTTGTGATTGGTCAAATGTTGGTAACCTCGTCCCTTTCACGTGAACGCGCTCTCAGCCGGACAGAGAAACCCTGGTTGATTTGCTGAGTTAATAACCAGCTTCGTAGGACCGCTAGCGACATCGCGTTTGTTAGGGTTAGTTAAGCCGGGTAAATCAAACATATCCAGGGTCTGTTGAACTGGCTTCGTCGTACAGGGCACTGGAGGCAGTAACGTGTAATTCAGCAGAATCTGAGAAGAGCAGCACCAGCTGCAAAGAGCGGTGCACTTCACTGCCTTGCCCTTCATTAGAACCGCTGGATAGAGATCGAGGCTGCTACGTTTAACCACACCCACCTCTACACACATCGAACTACCAGAGTATTCCATTCCCCTTCGTTTTATGAAGGAGATGTCCTGTCACCGGGGCGCATGGTGTGTGTGTGTGTGTGTGTGTGTGTGTGTGTGTGTGTGTGGTGTGTGTGTGTGTGTGTGTGTGTGTGTGGTGTGTGTGTGTGTGTGTGTGTGTGTGGTGTGTGTGTGTGTGTGTGTGTGTGTGTGTGTGTGTGTGTGTGTGGTGTGTGTGTGTGGTGTGTGTGTGTGTGTGTGTGTGTGTGTGTGTGTGTGTGTGTGCTGCGCGCGCGCGTGTTCGGTGTGTTTGTGTGTGTCCGACACCCCCGGCATTTGTTTTCAAATTACCACGAACAGTAATTTACACAAATCTGGTTCTCCATAGTTATATGTGTATTCCCAAGTGAAAGAAATTCGTTTAATCTTAATCTCGATGTGCTATAGTCCTGCCGGAATGCACCGGAACGAACGATACTATCATAAACAAATGCCCACACGCACACAAAACGAGTTAGTAAACGTTTTAGTAACTCGTGCGCACGCTTTAGTAACTCGTGCGCACGCTTTAGTAACTCGTGCGCACGCTTTAGTAATTTATTTTTCTCTCTATGAACCCTCCAGGGCTCCGTATGTTTGAGTCGGTGGTTGGTTTTATTTTTCTTAAAACTGTGATATTCTCTTGTGTTGCAGTCCGCTCACATCATGGCTCTGAGGAATTGGAGAGAGGTATGTATGATGTTATTTTAACTTAGTATTAGTGAAGACTTCGATCTAACTATAGTTCCACTCAAAATAAAAAATTGCATATGTCTATATAAAATATATATAGTTTTATTATCCCCCCCTGGATAAACGGTTAATAATTATGTTAATAGTTATGTATAATTATATATCTTTGTCGGATACATCTGAAAAAGTTAGTAAGTTAATAGTAAATATTTATCTTCAAAACTTGGCTGAAGTACAGTATCAAAGTAAAATAAATTGTATTTTCACCAAGAATCAATATTTTTTAGTTTCTGCATTTTCAAATCTTAATGTTTTCTTAATAAATCTTCAATTTGAATCACTGTGAATACACTGCCTTTTTGGTACAAATCCCTGAGTACAAGGTTTTGATAGAAGATATGTTTCCTCTTGACCTCCTTTTACCTGCACATGATTTCCTGTACATCAGTAGACCATCCACTGCTGGCGGTGCAGTTGTTCCATGTTCCCTCAGGATTATCAAAGACCCCATCACCCCAGCCACAAACTGTTCTGTCTGGCAGGCGGTACCGCATCATCAGGACTAAAACCACAAGACTCAGAGACAGTTTCATCCCACAGGCCATAAGAATGTTAAACACCTGAACTAAGAACATCCATAACATTCATCTGATTGCAACTCACAAATTATTTATCACTTGTATATAGACTCTTATGGCACTACTTGCACTATTTTATCTGTTTTATTGTGTTGCACTGTTGGAGGAGCCTGTGACCTAAGATTTTAATCGACATAACTACACTGTAGTTATGTACGAATGACAATACAAGCTTTGAATCTTGAAAACAAATTGCTACCTCTAACTGCGTCTCTGTGTGTGCAGCGTATCGACTGCCTGCTGAAGCAGGAGCATTTCGTGGAGGCTCTCTCTCTGGCCTGGTCCTTCCATGAGGGAACTGCTAAAGCTGTGGTTGGTGGGTACAGCATTTACTGTACCACACATGACTTTGTATTGATGAATCTGTGGTCCTATGAATAGAGACTGTGCTATGTTTTGAACAATGCACCATATAAGCGCACTGAAAACACAATCGAAAAACAAGATTTTCACACATTTACAACTGAAAATGTATATTTTTTACTTTGAAGATGCAACACATTCTAATTTGTAATCAGAAAGTAAAAAAAACGATTCTTGTTCCTGTTGTATCTGCAAGGCATAAGGTTGATACTACAGTCTGTTCTCCAGGGACCGCAGTCCCATAATTAGGTTCTATCTCACACAGGCGCCGCCCTCTACTGGACTCTATGGGTACTACTCTCATCAATGATACGCGAGCGTTCGCACACTGAAGTTGTATAAAAGTAGCCGGCCAATCAGGGCGAGCCTACCTGAATGCGCGCGCATATAAGGCAGCTACACCTCCTGACTGTCATCCTTTTCTCTTCAGTGAGCAGGACAACACCTGACAGAGAAAAGTAAAACTTTGAAAGAAGAAGAAAGAAGTTATTATACCTTCATGGAGTCGCCACTTCTAGAGACCCAGGCCTGTCCTTCGTGCTCTGGCTTAATAGCGGGCGCCGATCCCCACCACCTCTGCTTCGAGTGTTTGGGGGACCAGGCTATGGCCGAGGCGGTGCCATTCACGTTCGCCATTCCAGCGGGGTGGATGGCTCCGTTTGCCGGGGAGGAGGATGGCAAGGACTTCTCGTTGGCGGACACTTCCGGGTCCGGCGTCCATGGAAGTCCACCACCCAGGTCTGTCCGCCAGGACTTCCCCCTGGTGATGACCATGGCGGCGGAGTGTGTAGTAGGGCTACCGCCCCCCCCCCCCCTCCACTGCCACCAAAATCGATGAGCCGCCTCCGCCAGGGGTTCTACAGCCCGGTCCGCCCCCGTTGCCAGATATCTGGCAGTGTGTGGAGGCGTCGTGGCGACAGCCACTGAAGGCGAAGGCTCCAGTGGCTGGTATGGTGGAGATCCTCACGGTCCAGGGCCGCAAGGACACAGCGTGTCCCGGCGTGCCCCCCCTCTCTTCCGCAAGATGCCCCCACCTCACCGGATCAGAGCGATTATTTGGCCACAGCATCGGCCAAATGAATATCCTGGTCCACGGTGTGGCCGCCGCTTCTTGCCGTGTGATGTCCCAGGCCACAGTGGGATCACGCCGTGTGGCACTTTCCAAAAAAAGACCATGATGATCTTCTGGGAGCCCCCGTGTCTACGGAAGGGCTCTTTGGATCGATTTCCTCTGGCGTCTTGGTCTGCTACGCCATGCTCCTTAGGGACCCGGGAAGCATGGTGTGCTGTAAGCCCCATACAGGGCTGGAAGACTCTCCTCGCCTGCCCAGCCTTCCCCCAGTACGGTCCATGCACACTCTACATGAGATAAGCGTGTGTGAGTATGGGGGACACATGGTGCACTTACGTTCTCCTGATGCTCCTTAGGGACCTGAGAAACGTAGTGCGCAGTGTATAGTCACTTGCGCTGGCACCTGCAGGGTGGAGCTATGGGCTTATTCAGACCAATTAGGCTGTACCCAGCCAAGTAAACTGCGGCCCTGACTTCTCCACGGTCACAACCGGATGATAGGAAGTTGGGGTGCGGTGGCTGTTAACCGTCAGTGGCAGTGTGGTGGGTCGATGTTGTAGGACGACAGGACGTTTATCCATTGGTGCTCCACCCACTGTACCCATAGAGTCCAGTAGAGGGCGGAGCCTGTGTGAGATAGAACGGGGGGTTATGTATTGTAGCCCTAGTTCTATAAGCACAGGCGGAGCCCTCTACCTAGGGGCCCTGTCTTTCCTATGCCGCTCGCTGACGAGGGTGTAGGATGACAGTCAGGAGGTGTAGCTGCCTTATATGCGCGCGCATTCAGGTAGGCTAGCCTTGACTGGCCGGCTGCGTTTATACAACTTCAGTGTGTGAACGCTCGCGTATCATTGATGAGAGTAGTACCCATATAGTCCAGTAGAGGGCTCCACCTGTGCTTATACCAGTGTTGTAGTCAAGTCACCAATTCACGAGTCCAAGTCACCCTCGAGTCACCACTCTTCGAGTCCGAGTCCGAGTCACCAAGGGAGAGTCGTAGTCGAGTCCGAGTCACCCAAGGAGTGTCCAAGTCGAGTCCGAGTCCGAGTCATCATTACCTGTGTTCGAGTCCGAGTCCAATTCCGAGTCACTTAAGAAGAGTCCAAGTCAAGTCCGAGTCACAAGTCTTCATGTATTAATCTTCGTGGATATATGTTTTGAAATGTAGCTGCTCCTCTACATTGCTGTTATCCTGTCTATTGAACTGCTGTGAAGCGAGTTTGGCTACAATTCTTGTAATAGGTGCTATACAAATATAAAGCTTATTTCTAATATTCATATTATTATTATATATAAATAAACTATATTTAAAATGAGTTACCTTTTAGAGAAGTGATTATATTTGTATGCCAATATTTTCCTATGGTAAAGTTTTCGTTTTGCACTTTTATTTTGATAGTAATAAGATTGGGACTCTTATTTTGAAGGAACTTTTACGGGTTAAATCAGTTTACGATAAAGATTTAGCCCCAGAAAGCACATGGCTACTTAGCATGCAAAATGACGTCATTCTGCATGTTAAGTATGTGCTTTCGTTATCGGCTGAATCTTTATTTATTGATTAGATCACGTTACTCTGATGATAGTGTTCAAGACAGCCTATATGTCTGAACTCGATCCTTAGAGTAATGTGTTACGGAGCCTTCTCTTCTATATTGTTTCCACATAACGAGCATTTTGCGCTGCTCTTTTCCAATGTGGAAGCAGAATGTGTGAAAGCATACAGCACGATGCGGGGTGTGTCTGTAGACATCTCTAGACTGGAACAGCGGGGCCCAGTACGTGAACTCGCCATACAGGATAGAGGACATCAGACTCCAGAGAAAATGTGCTCGAGTCCGAGTCCAAGTCGGAGCGTCAATGTACGAGTCGAGTCCGAGTCATCGTGGGGGGGGGGGGGAATTCACGAGTCCGAGTCCAAGTCATCCTGTGCGAGAATTCACGAGTCCGAGTCGCGTCAATCAGTGCGCGAGTCCGAGTCGAGTCACGAGTCCCGAAAATCGGCACTCAAGTCCGACTCGAGTACTCCATCTCTGGCTTATACGACTAGGGTTACAATACGTAACCCCCCGTTCTCTCCGTGGTAAAAAGCTGGTGATTCATTTTCAATTTAGATTTTTATCGAAATCAGTTGAAAGACGCAACGGCTCATTTCAAAATAAACGTGGATATGCGTAAAAAAAATAGTTTTTCGGGGTTCGGGTGTTTTGTTTGATTTTATATAAACAAAGTCTTGGCTTTCAGAATATGAAACTTTTATTTCCAAAATCACACGATAGATACATTTTTGAAGCTTGTAAAGGGAAGATGACAGCTCTCACTCGCCACTCTGCCGTTCCGCAGCGCCGCTCCCCCTCCCTCCGGCTGAAATTATGAATGTAAGGCGTATAGTAATCATAGATAACACGGCAGGGTCCGTTACAGTTTGTTTTCATCTGATTTCAATTAAACAAAGTTTTGGCTTTCAGAATATTAAACTTGTTTCGGCAAATTCAGATGATAAATACAACTTTGAAGCTTGTAACGGCATAATTACAAGTGGAGAACGGAGTAACTTCATGTCGGTGTTTCTCGTGAGTGTTTTCCCCGGGAAACAAACAATACACACAAATGCAAAATTACACAAACACACACACACACACACACACACACACGTATACACACACACACTCGCAATCTTCCCCCAGACCAGTAATCCAAACGAAAATATCTTACCTCCGTAGTATTTTGATCATTTGCTCCGCTAATAATCAATCAGATCGATGGATCCCAGAGAAGAGGAAACTTTAAAGGCCTTTTTCTCAAAATGATGACTCGGTGACAGTCGTTATATAATATGTGGAGTGCAAAAACAATCCTGATATCATTAGAAAGCTAGGAATCTCCTCTTTCCAACAGTGTATACAACTCAAAATGTGTCTTCGGGTCAATGCCACTGATTTCGATGGAGCAGGTTACATATGTCAATTATCAGATGATCACAATCCATTTAACAAACATTGAACATGGTATTTTGCCCCTGGAGGTTTAGGACCCAGGAGCAGATGCAAACCTTGCCCAGTTTATAACTCAGCCATGTTCATGTTCATAATGTTTGTACATTTCGATCTATTGAGATAGTGGTGCATTGTGGGTACACAGTGCAGTCAATGTTGCTGACAGATACTGTACTGGAGGTGTTGCTTCAATTCAGAAAACCTCTGTTGGTAGTACGTTTCGATTTTTTTTTTGAGTCTTTTCATACAATTCACTGAAGGAAAATTAAAGTACTACATGTTTTTCATGAAATGACAATATGCCTGTTTCTGTATGAAGATAACGTTCGATGAGTCAGATATTTTCAATAGAAAATGATTAAAATAAGAAAATTGTTGTTTTGATGTGAACGATGTGTTACATGTGGTTAATCCAGGTCTTGTTGGAGATCAAATGAAAAAGAAGGGAGTTGTAGGGGACAAGGTAAGATCAGGAACACTACAATTATTAGCATTCATTTTAATATTGTCTGCCATGGACAGTGCACCACAACTTTCCTGTGCTCATGTTGACTCTGTGTGTGCAGATGGTGGAGATCCTCTTCCAGTTTGCAGAGCATGCTCTGAAGAAGTGTCCAGAACATGGCAAGATACAAGTGATGGAGCAACACTTCCACGTAAGCTAGCCTCCTTACAGCACAACTCAGTGTCTGCACAGTGGGGCCAATACAGGGAAGCCATATCCATAGGTTCATTTACCTTCATTTAAGAGGGACCTTGAACAGTTTAAAACATTATTGTAACAATCCAAGGGACTGCATTCCAGATTATAGCTTTTAACTCATTCATATATGTAGTCCCTTCACTGGACAGATCAAAGTTATCAAACGGAAGAGAGTAAAGACGCACAGTAAAACTAAAGATACAGAGATCCCAGCTAGAAATGTTTGGCTCTAAAAATATTCTGAGAATGTTACTATTCACTGTTCTAGGAATGTTTTCAGCGGGAAGTTTTAGTTTGGTTCCCAGAATGTTCTTCTGAAAGGTAGGATAACGTTCTCTAAAAACATTGTTCAAATGTTTGGTGATAACCTTCTTAAGATGTTTTTGATAACATTGTTAGAACATTATGCCCTACTATTCTTAAAACGTTTTCAGCTGGAAGTTTTATTTTGGGTCCCAGAATGTTCTTCTGAAAGGTAGGATAACGTTCTCTAAAAACATTTTTTAAATGTTTTGTGATGACCGTCTTCAAATGTTTTTGATAATATTGTTCGAACATTATGCCCTACTATTCTTAAAACGTTTTCAGCTGCAAGTGTTTGTGTTGTTCCCAGAATGTTCTTCTGAAAGGTAGGATAAAGTTCTCTAAAACATTCTTAAAATGCTTGGTAATAACCTTTTTTAAATGTTTTTGATAACATTATGCCATACTATCCTTAAAACGTTTTCAGCTGCAAGTTAGATTTTTTTATGTTGCCAGAATGTTATTATTTTAGAGTAGGATAACGTGCTTTATCGTTCTGATTCACTGTCGGTGTCACATATACTGGAGGGGACCCATAATCAGACTCGGAATCAGCTGGTGAGCGTAACATTTGTTTATTAGAAAAGGGGAGCTGGGAGTGGAGGTTGGTTATGGCGGCAGTGGGAAACAGTTGTTCCAGGGTGGGTGGAGAGACCTGGCTGGTCTTGGAAGTGTGGAAGGCCTTGGATTCCTCCTGGGAGAGACATACAAATGAGTGTGAGGCAAAAGCAGGCAAAGTTGTCAAAAAATCTGCTGTCAAAAAGCTAGAGCAGCCCGCAACAAACCGTTCACGGCAACAATCCGGCAGGAA
Organism: Pseudochaenichthys georgianus; assembly: GCF_902827115.2. Classification (NCBI taxonomy): domain Eukaryota; kingdom Metazoa; phylum Chordata; class Actinopteri; order Perciformes; family Channichthyidae; genus Pseudochaenichthys; species Pseudochaenichthys georgianus. Next base: position 5,371,917 of record NC_047517.1, on the reverse strand, counting down.
ATGAGTGCAGGCTGCAGGCTTTCATAGTGTGGCTGATGAGCAGGTTGCAGGTGTGGTTGATTGGAGATTTGTATGTGTTTGTGTAAACCAACACATACAAACACTAACAGGGGTTTCAGGGACGGGCAGTGACAGTCGGTCCGTTCTTCTGTTGGTCTGTTCTTCTATATGTCTGTTGGTCTCAAATCTAAAGGGTGCAATAACAATTGTTATCCTCTTTGCATAAACAGCATTTATACGCAGCAGGGTTCACAGAAGTCACGGTTCGGTTCGGTACGGGTTCGGTACAACAAGGAAAAGCAAAAAAAAGTCCCAAATGCATAATGTTTTTGCTGTTATTTATTTTTAACAGTCGTGCAAGTTTTGGTATGAAAATAAGGAACTCTAACATTTGGAATCATTAACTGTATTACACAGTTAAAAACAAACTACAAACAGTAACACTCAGATGGCCAGATTATTTATAATGGCTGATGTCAAACAAAAAGGTTAAATAAGCTGAACAACTAAAAAGAATGTCTTGAAAATATTAAAATAAATAATAAGAAAGTGTTTCAATCACAATCAATAAAAGGCAATACAGAACTGTATAACATCTCCTGATATCAAAATATAACAAAATAAAATCTGTACCTTTTAGGAGCAATGTCTAACATGTGTAATTAACTTGTGAGTGTGTGAGGCCATTATGCCTAAATAAAGGTACTCAAGCTTTACTCTATTCAAGTTTTTCTTCAAAAAGATGAGTTTGTCGACGTTGTCAGCAGTGAGGGCAGATCTGTTGGCGGTAACTATGTCACCTGCCGTCGAGAAAACCCTCTCGCTGGGGACTGAGACTGACTCGGATGTGATTGAACAAGTTTGACGTGTTACCACTTGCATACCGCATCGCTGTCGGACAACGCCGACACACCGTCCTCGTCCGATCCCCATCATTGTTGTAGTCCACAGGGAACCCGAAATGTTCCCACACACCTGATTTAAAAGAAGCAGATGGGTCTTCTAGCTCCTGTGTGGTGTGTCAACTCGCCATAGCTACTAACTTTTCTTCTTCATGTATTGTGTTCGTTTTGTTGTGTTTTGTTCTTGTTCTTCATTTGTTATTTACGGGCGGCTGGCTTTTAGGCGCAATACCGCCCCTGGATTATATATAGTGTAATACTGCCCTGAGTGACAGACTTTTTTCCCACCCGTAAAAAAAGGCATATTCGCCTTGTGACTGCATGTGCCGAACCGTGACGTCCAAACCATGACGGTACGGGACGAATACGGATACCGTTACACCCCTAATACGCAGCCCTCACAAACCACACACGGCCAGATAGCTTATCTAACAGTTAGAACCTACATACGAAACACAACCTTTATAGTCAGAAAAAAAGCGTGATTATTTTCTGATATTTTACACATATGATATTATAAATACTGTGGGCTTACATACCTTAGTGTGATTATAAGTGCATGTGAGTGAATATTGGCATGCAAATTCGTTTTTTTAATCCGCCCTATTCATTGTCTCAATGCACTCATACGGCCATTATGCAAATGCACCAACTCGGCTGCTGGAGGAGAGTAACGTTAATCGGCGATACTCCTGGCGACTAGTGTTAATTTCGTTGACTAAAACTATGACGAAATATGTTCGTCAACGACCTTTTTTTCCATGACGAAAACGAGACGGCACCGACGGCAGTAAACAATAACTGGAACGAAATCATCATGCAATATCGTTGACGAAAAGTGACGAGACGAAAATGTAGTTTACTAAATAAAAACTATGACAAAATCTCTCTTTACTTTCGTTGACGAAAAATGAGGAAATATTATCAAAGATAACGTTAAATCTCTGATAGTCAGTTTTTCTCCCAGCAGTTCATGACATGAAAAACAGACAGGACATGAAACAAATGTAAAACACGAGACAATGAAACCAGATCAGAAGCCACAGACTGAAAAACTGCTACATGACGTAAAAACTATACAAAACACTAGTAAGATAAAACCCCAAATTTAAAAGCACAAGTGTCACCTGGCCTGTAAAAGCCACGGAAAAGAAGTGGGTTTTTAAACGAGATTTAAAAACAGGCAGAGTTGGAGCAAGTCTAACCTGGAGGGGCAATTCGTTCCATAACTTTGGAGCTGCAACAGCAAAGGCTCTCCTCGCTGCTTTAACCTCGATTTAGGGACGACCAGAAGGAGTCTGTCAGCTGACCTCAGTGACCGTGTGGGTGTGTATGGTTTTAAAAGATCTGCCAGGTACGGTGGGGCTAAACCGTTTAGGGCCTTGTATGCGAACAGTAACATTTTTAATTGGATTCTAAAACAGACTGGTAGCCAGTGTAACGAGGCGAGTAATATGTTCGTAATATGTTCACGCCTGCCTGTTCTTGTAAGGAGGCGCGCAGCAGCATTCTGGACCAGCTGTAGGCGAGACAGGGAAGCCTTGGTTACTCCAATATACAGAGCATTGCAGTAATCCAGTTTAGTGGATATAAAACAATGTATTACTTTCTCAAAGTCATTAAAAGAAAGGAAAGTCTTGACCTTTGCTAAAAGTCTTAGCTGAAAGAAGCTGGATTTGACCACAGAATTGATCTGTTTGTCTAGTTTAAAATCACGATCAATCCGTACACCCAGGTTTGTGACAATGGGTTTCACATATGGGACAAGAGAATCCAGCACAGGCGGGGCATTGGGGCCACCACTGGGTCCAACTATTATCACCTCGGTCTTTTTTTCATTGAATTTTAAAAGGTTCAAGGTCATCCAGGCTCTGATGTCCTGCAGACAGTCAGACAGGCGTTGCTGAGGGTTTGGGTCATTTATTTTCAGGGGCATGTAGATTTGCAAGTCATCTGCATAAAAATGAAATGAGACACTATATTTTTTAATGATAGCGCCCAGGGGGAGCAGGTAAAGGGAAAATACAATCGGCCCAAGAATGGAGCCTTGGGGTACCCCGTATGGAAGAGGAGCAGAGGAGGAAGTAAATTCATTAAGATTTACATTAAAACTTCTTTCAGACAGATACGACTTAAACCAGTCTAGAGCAGTACCACTGATTCACACAAAATGCTGCAGGCGAGAAATGAGAATACTGATCTACAGTGTCAAAGGCAGCTGTCAGGTCTAACAGTATAAGAACAGCACTGTTCCCAGAGTCAGTAGCTAAAAACAGGTCATTAAACACTTTTAAAAGAGCAGATTCAGTGCTGTGGAGGGGTTTAAACTAGTGTTAATTTCGTTGACTAAAACTATGACGAAATATGTTCGTCAACGACCTTTTTTTCCAGGACGAAAACGAGACGATGACGAGACGGCACCGACGGCAGTAAACAATAACTGTAACGAAATCATCATGCAATATCGTTGACGAAAAGTGACGAGACGAAAATGTAGTTTACTAAATAAAAACTATGACAAAATCTCTCTTTACTTTCGTTGACGAAAAATGAGGAGACGAAATATTATCAAAGATAACGTTAAATCTCTGATAGTCAGTTTTTCTCCCAGCAGTTCCATTTCCGGTGCTGCGGCAGAGCAGCAGCTGTTTCTGTGCTGCGCGCGGCGGTACATTTGAATTACACCGGGAAGCGGCACAATATGAACTGTCAGGAAGACTCGGGTCTAACTAACCTTATTTAACAGAAAATAAAATGGCAACAACAGGGCTTAGGAGCAGTGGTCGCGTTAACCGAATACCCCCCCCGTCAGCGCGAGTGAGTGATACATTGTGCACTCGACGGATAATAATGGATTATGACGGAAATGTTACGATCCTGTCCGTCAAAATGACTGACAACGAAAAAGTCTAAAGCCACCACTGCTTGGGAGAAAGAAACGATGTGATATTTGGGCCCATTTTCGCTACAATGAGGCGGAGAAAAAAAGCGAATGCATTGTTTTATCAGAAGGGAAGCAATGTGGCAAAACAGCTGGTAAAAACACCACAAACCTGACCAGATACTCTCTGCAAAGCTGCTTTCTTAATCATTCAACCTGTGTTTTTCATCAAATAAGGACAAGATAATCTTATTTATTTATATATACTATGGCTAGACTAGTTTGACTGAAATGTTCTATATAATCTGATGACTAAAAAAGACTCAACAGTTTTCATTGACAAAAAGTAGACTAAAATAATTAGTTTTCTTTGACTAAAATAAGACTAAAATGCTCAGACTTTTAGTCGACTAAATCTTGACTGAAATGTTTACTGTTTTAGTCGACTAAAATAGGACTAAAATGCTCAGACTTTTAGTCGACTAAAACTTGACTAAATAAAAACAGGATGAAGGTGACTAAATATGACTAAAACTAAAAAGGAAATTTAACACAGGACTAAGAGTAAAACTAAATTAAAAAATAGCTGACGAAATTAACACTACTGGCGACTAAAGGTGGCTTTTGTTTGGTTTTCTAAATGTTATTCTTTCAATATGACAATAGAGACATGTGCATAAGCAACAAAAGCACATTTTATGAATAGTAGGGCATAATGTTCAAAGAATGTTATCAAAAACATTTTAAGGTTATCAACAAACATTTTAAGAATGTTTTTAGCAAACGTTATCCTACCTTTCAGAAGAACATTCTGGGAACCAAAATAAAACGTTGGGCTGAAAACGTTTTAAGAATAGTAGGGAACATTGTTCTAACAATGTTATCAAAAACATCTTAAGAAGGTTGTCAAAAACATCTTAAAGTTATCACCAAACAGTTAAGAATGTTTTTAGCGAACGTTATCCTACCTTTCAGAAGAACATTCTAGGAACCAAAATAAAACGTCCCGCTGAAAACGTTTTAAGAATAGTAGGGCATAATGTTCTAACCATGTTATCAAAAACATCTTAAGAAAGTTATCACCAAACATTTAAGAATGTTTTTAGAGAACGTTATCCTACCATTCAGAAGAACATTCTGGGAACCAAAATAAAACGTTGCGCTGAAAACATTCCTAGAACAATGAATGTTTTTAGAACCAAAAATGTCTAGCTGGGAACCCACACATGCCACCGCAAACATGCAATATCGGCTTACAGCTTGTCATGAATTACGTGTACTTGTTTGGAAAATGTGGTGACATCAGATTTTTTAAAACATCCTTTTCAAACAAATGCAACAACTTGTGTTTTATGACAACTTCTGCTCAATTCTGTTTGTTGTAAAGCACTTTGGCACAAACCTGGTTTGTTTTTTAAAGCGCTCTACAAATAAATCTGACGTTGACGATGACCATGTTAATATTTCACATCACAGGAACGTTTTATAAAGAATAACCTCCTGAAAACCTATAAAAAACGTTCTATCTCACACAGGCTCCGCCCTCTACTGGACTCTATGGGTACTACTCTCATCAATGATACGCGAGCGTTCACACACTTAAGTTGTATAAACGTAGCCGGCCAATCAGGGCGAGCCTACCTGAATGCGCGCGCAGCTCACAGTATATAAGGCGGCTACGCCTCCTGACTGTCATCCTTTTCTCTTCAGCGAGCAGGACAACACCTGACAGAGAAAAGTAAAACGTTTGAAAGAAGAAGAAAGAAGTTATCGTACCTTCGTGCCCTGGCTTAATAGCGTGAAGCCTTCTCCATCCTGCACTGCCTGCCGAGTGCTCCCACGGCTCAGACGCCAGCACCGGTGGGTGTGTGGGGTTAAACCCTAACCTAGAATGTTTTTTTGCCGGTCAGAATGTCCGTTAAAGTTGAAATCTTCCGTTAAAATTATAGTAGATTAACTACATTATTCAAAAGTGTACGGTAATTTACAATAACACATGAATAATAAACGGAGCGCTCTCTCTCTCCTGACAGCCCGTCAGTATCATGCAGCTCGCGGATCCAGTATTGAGTGACCCGACAGTCAAACTAAACATATCTATAACTAGTTTAGGTAGTTTGAGAGGTAATTAAAATAGCTACGTGTGATATTCTAACCTGAAGTGTGTGTTTTGCTCCGCTCACCGCTGCAGGTGATCATGCAGAGCTGCGTGTCGACTCGTCAGCAGCAGCTGATCTCTCTCTCCCGTCAGATTAGACTTTACTCGCCTTTCAGAGTTTCTGTTAGCCAGTAATTACCGGACGTTGACCGGTAAAATATGCTGAAGACCGGCAAATCTCTCCGGCCTAAATGTCCGGTCAAAATAATTTCCCCTTAGCACAATACCGCCTCAGTTGCGCCACTTATGTGACAGACAAGAATAGTATGTGACAGACAAAAATAGTGAATTCTAATGTCTAACACTTAATGTGGAGAAAGATATTTCTTGTATGGGTTGATTGTGCGTTGATCTGTTGGTAATGCCTCAGGGTTCCGGTGGGATACTTTGCGCTATACTTTGCGGCCTCACCCGGTTGCATAGCAACGCTTATTGTTTAGGTGTCTGGATAAGCAGGTAGTCATATCATTAGCTAGAACTAGCTGGATCTGATCGATATGGACATAAACGCGAGTAAAGTCTAATCTGAGGGAGAGAGAGATTAGCTGCTGCTGACGAGTCGACACGCAGCTCTGCATGATCACCTGCAGCGGTGAGCGGAGCAAAACACACACTTCAGGTTAGAATATCCCACGTAGCTATTTTAATTACCTCTCAAACTGCCTATAGATATGTTTATTTTTACTGTCGGGTCACTCATTACTGGATCCGCAACAGCCGCGGCGCCAGGATTTCAATTGTGGGTGGCCAATGTAATTTTGGCTGGGCCTGTTCAAATGTTTTCTCGCGATTTTTGTTAATAATCTAATAAAAATAGGCTATGCCTAGAATGACATTCGTGTTTACCGAGAGCATAGTCGATGTATTTCCAGTCCCTGTAACCATGGCGACTGAAAGTATCTTCTCCGCCGGCCCCGCCGGGTCATCTATGGCTGATAGGTCCGGCACTGGGATGCTATTTTCTGTTATCCTGCAACGGGTGCTACGTCCCGCAGAGGGACTGAGCTCAGCGGGGGCACAACATTAAACACACTCTCATCTCTCTGAGGTGGCACCTGCTGTGAGGACGATGAGTGTGGTGGTTCCGGCGGCGGGGACTCTGTTCTTACTTTTTTTTTTAAACTGAACATCGATTGTTGTGACATCGTTAGTGAGCGCGGTATATTTTTTGTGTCTGTCCAGTCCACTGTCCTCCTTCGTCTGCACATGGCCGCGAAACATTCTACGATGTGTTTGCTCCCGCGCTTCGACTATGAGTTCGGCCTGATTACGTTAATTAATGTTGCTTTTCATTTTATTATTTTTTGAAAGGGAAACACGTTTGCTCTTATTTTATTATTTAATTGTTCATTTTGATCAAGAAATGTTGGAAACTATATTTTCGCCAAGTCATTTTTGATCAATGAATGGTGGGCCCAGTGCCAGAGTGGGTGGGCCTAGGCCCAGTAGGCCCACCCATAACGCCGCGGCTGATCGATAATGACGGGCTGTCAGGAGAGAGAGAGTTTAATATCAAATCATATCAATTTGTTTTAAAGCTGAATAAATAACAAAGAAGACCTTTGACCGGCACTTCTTTCTAATTTTGTCTGGAAGATTTCAACTTTAACGGACATTCTGACCGGCAAAAAAATATTCTAACTGGAACTCTGTCACGTTTTTATGTCCATATCAATCAGATCTAGCTAGTTCTAGCTAATGATATGACTACCTGCTTAACAATAAGCGTCGCTATGCAACCGGGTGAGGCCGCAAAGTATAGCGCAGCATTATGCATTTGTTTACATGCCCACCGGAACCCCGAGTCATTACCAACAGATCAACGCACAATCAACCCATACAGGACATTTCTTTCTCCACATTAAGTGTTAGACATTATAATTGACTATTCTTGTCTGTCACATACTATTCTTGTCTGTCACATAAGTGGCGCAACTGGTGCAGTATTGTGCTAAGGGGAAATTATTTTGAGATTGAGATTTAGATCTGCCAGTCTTCAGCATATTTTACTTGATGCAGGCAGACTACGTGCCACCCTGTCAGAGAGCAGACAGGCATCCCTGCTTCAGGCAGTTTGCAGACTGCGACAGGGGGCAACGGTGACAGCTTTGACCATCATGCAGACTCTGGGTCTCATGGCGGCTGCTCACCTCGTGGTACTGCTGGGGTTACTGCATATGCGTTGCCTGCAGAGGTGGTTTGCCGGCCTTCGTTTAGATCCCAAGAGGCACAAACAACGTCTGGTGACCTTCTCCCCCACCCCCTCAGCCCTCAGTGGAGGGCAACCTCCGAGACTAGGGGTCCCCAAAGCATCTGCGGAGGGGAACTCCACTGGGGCGGGTGACCTCCTACGTCACGGTGTTCACAGATGCATCCGTGACAGGATGGGGGGGGGACCTGCCTAGAGAGAGCTATAGGTGGTGGCTGGCCTCTGACAGAAACTCGGCACATCAACCTTCTCGAGCTACGGGCAGTGGTACTGGTCCTACAGCACTTCAATCCTTTACTACAGGGCAAACATGTGCTGGTAAGGAGCACCATCCGCACCACCACAGTGTTGTTGAGCGTAGCGGAGAACCTGTGGTTGTGGGCCTCAGAGAATGTTTTTATCTCTAAAGCCCCCCTACATTCCGGCTCAGAGATGTTCACAAGTCTTTTTTTGCAAGTCCAAGTCAAGTCTCAAGTCTTTGGTCACGAGTCCAAGTCAAGTCTCAAGTCTTTGTGGGGTGAGACTTGATCAAGTCTTTGGTCACGAGTCCAAGTCAAGTCTCTAAAAAAATAAAAGTCTCATGTCTCTTCTGGTTGTAATAAGCCTTCTATTCTCTGCTGCTATCCAGTCTGTTAAGAATACTGTACAGCTATATCCAAGAAATTCAAAGCATTTACTGTGTTATTATCACTCCTCTATCTATTAGCATACAGTATCAGTACTGATTAGTTGTTTGTTATATGATCACTTTAAACAGGCTATTGCAATGCAATATGAGGAAAAACATCACACTTTAGCTAAATTCAAATAACTTATAAGCAAAACACTTCAGAATCAGAAATCAGTATCACAAATACAAAGCTAGTAGCAAGCTAAGTTAACATTACATAGCTGATGCTGAGCTAAACATGTTTGCTAACCGTCCATATGCGTTAATGTGACTGACCTCTCCGGGTGAGTTTTCAAGTGCCTGATGAAATTCGACGTTGTTGCGCCAGCATCCTTGATTTTGATATTGCAGACTTTGCAGTGTGCGCTCCTTTTTTGGTGCCGCCGGCGTTTTGTTCGAAGTTTTTGTAGTTGAACCTAATTACAAGCGGTACAGCCGCAGGTGTGCCGCCGGTCGCCATTGTGTTACTACGAGGTAGTAACAGAGGCGCGCACGTCTGCGTAATGAGCCCGGCTAAAATAACTGGATGGCCTACCTGCCTGTCAGCCTTCCATCTGGGCACAAACTTATCTCGTGCCCTCATTGGTCATGTGCGCGTTCGTGTGTGTTGGAGGAGGCGGGCTCTATAAGGAAGTAGCAGCCTCTAGCAGATTATCTCCGGTTGTGTATTTTCAAATTCTACCGATCTCGAGCCGGTTTCTCTCAAATTTACCTACCCCACCTTTAATACGCCAAAAATAGAAAACACTGATTGTTCACGAGTCCCAACACTCGAGTCCAAGTCGAGTCTGAAGTCTTTTAGTCACGAGTCCAAGTCAAGTCTGAAGTCTCTGTGTGTGCGACTTAAGTGCGACTCGGGGCCGTGGTACACAGAAGTGACACAGATGATGGTGGGCCAGCCCTGGACAGTTCCTCTGTTCCGGGGGCGCTGTCACAGGAAGCGGGTGCATTAGCGGCGTTACCCACTCTGGGACAACCTCTCCAGGCTTGGCTCCTAAGAGGGACAGGCTGAGAAGGGGTGGACTGTCTGACAAAGTTATACAGACTATCCAGGCAGCAAGAACGGGATCCACCACAGCCTGTTACAGGACGAAGTGGTTGGGATTCCTACAGCCACTGGTACAGCTGGGCGATTGGTTCACAGACCATCGACATGAGGGACGCTTACTTTCATGTCGAAATTGCTAGAAAGCCAAAACACTGGAAGTATTTGCGTTTTGCCTTCCAGGGCTTAGCCTACGAGTACAAGAGAATACCGTTCAGCTAGGGTTAGCTGAACGTTCAGCTAGGGTTAGCTGAACGTTCAGCAAATGTGTGACCACAGCGCTTCAGCCGCTTCGTGACCATGGCATGAGGGTTTTATTTTATCTCAACGACCTCATAGTCATGGCCAGGTCCAGGGACCAGTCTTTAGCCAACCAGTGGTGCATGTCTCCACCCCGCAATGGGAACTGCCATTGGTGCTCGAAATAAAAGAACATTTATAATATGTTGCCCCAACAACGTCCAAAAAACATCCTCAGCATGTTGCTGGCAAAACGTTCCACCTTTGTTAACATATCACATAAAGGGACGTTTTATAAAAAACTTTCCGTCATCTCAGGCCTCAATAAGATTCTTAAAACATTTTCTGAATGTTACTTTGAAAATGTTCTTCTTTTGTTATCATATAACATTGAGGGAATGTTTTATAAAAGAACATCTGTAATGTGTTACCTCAACAACGTCCAAAAAACATCCTCAGAATGTTGCAGGCAAAACGTTCCACCTTTGTTAACATATCACATTAAAGGAACGTTTTATAAAAAACGTTCTGTCATATCAGGCCTTAATAAGATCCTCAAAACATCCTCTGAATGTTGCAGTGAAAACGTTATGTATTAGTTAACCTTAAACCTTATAGGAACATTATTTAAAATAATAAACATCCTCAAAAGGTTCTTTGAACATCAGATTAAAATGTTTTCTTTAAAACATTATTAGAACCTGTAGGTAACGTTAGCCAAAGTTGTGAGAACGTTCCTTGCTAGCTGGGATACTAGAGATAAAAGTGAAGTCATGAAGGCCGTAAAATTGAATTCAGGGTCAGTGCTTACAGAGCAGAGAAAGATATTTCAGATATATATATATCCCCTTGCAAACAATGGAGATACAAAAATGTTTCTTTTATTGTGACAACAAGTTACAATAATTCCTCACTATTATTTCTGTAGTTTGGTATTCTGACAGAAAGTGTATTTCTGCTCCCACATTGTGTGTGTGTGTGTGTGTGTGTGTGTGTGTGTGTGTGTGTGTGTGTGTGTGTGTGTGTGTGTGTGTGTGTGTGTGTGTGTGTGTGTGTGTGTGTGTGTGTGTGTGTGTGTGTGTGTGTGTGTGTGTGTGTGTGTGTGTGTGTGTGTGTGTGTGTGTGTGTGTGTGTGTGTGTGTGTGTGTGTGTGTGTGTGTGTAGGATGTGGTTCCAGTCCTGGTGGATTACTGCCTGCTGCTGAAGAGGGCGTGAGTACTCATTCTATTCAGGTTTATAAACACAAATAAAATCATAGACTCATGGGAATTACATATTGTAGCGCTGATGACTGAGTCAATGGAATATATTCCAGAATAAAACTGATTTGCTGTTTACGTCTTAGCCTAAATGGTTCATGGTTGATATAGTAGCCTTTTATTTTATATATCCCTGGGCTTCTAAAAGAGTTTCCCAGTGAATGGCAGGATCTGGTATACATTGTAGTTTATTCAAAATTGAAGATGTTCAGCCTGTAAGAATGTAAGCTAACATTTGAATCTGTATTTTAGTTTGGTTAATAAACCCCACACCTTTGTTTATTTTATCTGCACTCCATTTCAAGGTCAAACTGACTATAAATTAACCAAGAGGAGTAAACAGGCTTTGTGGTTACTCATTCATTTGTGATAATTTTACCCTGTATTGTCAGGGCCAAATGGTACAATCCAATCATGTCTACTGATATGAAGTCATGCAGCACTGTATTGAACCTGATCTGGTTATTTATCTTTCCTGGTGTCACAAAGAGCTCACCAATCAACACCTGATAACAAGCATTATTATTAAAGACTATAACTCAACCTCATATTAGGAATAATGGGGGTTGGGAGCTCAACCACATTATTTCCACCGTATTTCTAAGTTGTTGACCAATCACAACAGAGCTGGCCATCAGAGCAGACTGGGCTCTGGTTTCAGACAGAATAATAATAATAATCAATTTGATTTGTAAGCGCACTTTGCATTCGCGTAAATGAAACTCTAAGTGCTACAGAGTAAAAAGGGTGAAACAAAACAATTTAAAACAATTTAAAACAACAGAATAAAAGCAGTGACATTTATGCCGGCATGGCAAACTGTGGGGGTTTGAAAAATCTAGTAAAAGGCTATTCTAAAAAGATTCGTTTTTAGGCCTTTCTTAAAAGCATCCACAGTCTGTGGTGTCCTCAGCTGGTTTGGGAGGGCATTCCACAGTCTCGGAGCAGCGGAGCAGAAGGCTCTGTCTCCCATGGTCTTTAGTTTGGTCCTGGGGGGAAGGAGGAGGTTTGCCTTTTCAGATCGTAGGTGCCTTGTGGATGTTTGTGGGGTGAGCACAGGGCCGTCCCTGGCTAACTTAAGGCCCCACGCAAAGTTAGATGATGAGGCCCTCTGTTTCGCGAGCATCGACCGGGTGCTAATGGAGCCTCGCAGCGGCGAAATCGTGCCGCGCCACACTAATTGCGCCGCATAAGCGTATAGGTGCGCTGCATTTGAGGCTCAGTTGAGGCCCCCTCCGCAAGATGAGGCCCCCTCCGTGAGGTGAGTCCCCACACAGTCTGCGTGATCTGCCTGTAGGGAGGGACGACCCTGGGTGAGCAATTCTTTCATGCAGGAGGGAGCATTTCCATGTAAAAGATGGTAAGTGAAGAGGGTGATTTTGTAGTCAATCCTGAGTGAGACCGGGAGCCGGTGCAGTGATTTGAGGATGGGTGTGATGTGCTCATACTTCCGTACTCTCATCATGATCCTAGCAGCGCTGTTCTGGATGTATTGCAGCTTCTTGATGTTCTTGCTAGGAATCCCAATGAGAAGTGCGTTACAGTAGTCCAGCCTGGAGGAGACAAAGGCGTGGACCAGCTTTTCAGCATCTGGCAGACTGAGTGTGTGGCGGAGTTTAGCAATATTTCTGAGGTGGTAGAAGGAGGTCTTGCATGTTTGTTTGATGTGGGCCTCAAAGGTCAGGTGAGGGTCCATTTTAACAACCAGATTGATAACAGTTGATGAGAGTGGAATGTTCTGACCAGAGAAGGTGATGCTGGTGATGGAGGATGAACAGACCTGATGTGGAGTGCCAACTAGAATGACTTCAGTCTTGGAGCTGTTTAACTGAAGGAAGTTGTGCTTCATCGGCACCTTTATCTCCTCCAGGCATGTTGTTATTGTGGATGATGGCAGAGGTGCAGAGGGGGTTGGGTTTGCTCTGATGTAGAGCTGTGTGTCATCAGCATAGCAATGGAACGATATTCCATGCCGGCTGATGACCAAGGGGGTACATGTATAGGGTGGGGCCGAGGACTGATCCTTGGGGGACACCACAGGTCACAGAGTGTGTTTTTGATTTTGCCGCTCCCAAGGTGACGTGCTCAGTCCTCCCGGTGAGATAGGAGGCGAACCAGTTTAGGGCAGAGTCAGAGAGTCCAATTGTAGAGCGAAGACGATGGAGTAGAATGTCATGGTCGACGGTGTCAAACAGAGGGTGAAAAGAGGTGCTGCATTACATTATGAGAAAAATAAAGAGCTTTTTGAACATTTAAAGCGTAGAGACACTAAATACTGATATGACCCTGAAGATGAGCAGAAGAGGTCCCCTTTAAAGCAGTGGCACCTTAAGCTGTGAACACATTTATGAAGCTCTTCAATCCAATTGAATCAAATCAAGTAACTGGACTATTAAATATAACTGGAGCTCTTAGTGAGTGCATACAACATGCCGGTGTGATTTAAAACAGAGCAGAAGTAAAAGTGTTTCCCGTGTGCAGAGACCTGATGTTCAACCAGCTGTACGACCGGCTGCTGGAAAACTCTGTTGCTAAGGGAGTCTTCCTGGAGGCCCTCGAGTCGTACATCGTTGCCGACCGCCTGGGTCACCTCACCACACCCATCATGAGGGACCTCCTGGCCCATTACCATGGCAACGGTATGATGGACAGCCTGGAGAGATGCATTGTCCATCTGGATGTGACCAGCCTGGACATACAGCAGGTGTGTGTTTGTGTATATATATTCAGTAAGGACATAATGGGGAATAACAAATGCCCTACACAGCCATCAGCAGCTGCAATTAAACCAAATCTGTGATGAGTTGTAAAAAACTGCTGGTTTATTCTTTTATATCCACTCGTATCATTTTCAATACGTCTTCTGGGTTTGTGTTTGTGTGTAGGTGATAGTTACACACGGATAGCGTTATAACCGTGGTTCAAACTACCATTAATTTCACTTGTAGGTGGTTCAAGTTTGTTGGGAGAACCAGCTCTATGATGCAATGCTCTACGTCTTCAACAGCGGAATGAATGACTACATCACCCCTATGGAGGTAAGTGCTCCACCAGAAGGTAGATCCTTCAGGTCACAGTTAATGCAAATGTTTTCAAAGGATGTCTCTGAATCCATAGGATGAGTCTGATTTCAGTTGGACTTAAATGGCAATTTGTAAACAAAGTATAATCTAGTTTCTCTTCTCGACCTATTCTTGCTGAGGTAAGCTGTTTGGGGCCCTTAGTCCAGGTTCCAATATTAGATTTGTAAAGTATTGGTCATATCAAGACATTTCAAAACTAGTTGAATGTTTGAAATATAGAGGTCAGGGTTAGATGGGCTGCTGTTGATACAAAATATATAGAGGTCAATGCAGATAAATATACCCTGTGAGTGTGTCTTTGAAAACAATAGGTACACAATCACAGCTCCTCTGTTTGATTGGTGGAAAAGAGTATTTAAATATTCAGTTTATTTGTAAAGAAGAAATCAGTTTATGGTCATCTGTATTCCTACTTCCATTTTTTTTGTCAGCAAATGAATCCTTTTATTGTAACTTTAAATCAGGTCCTGAGCAATTACTGATTAAATATTATATCTTCAAATACCCCTCTATGTTGGCGACTTCTTGTTTGTGTTTCAGAAACTTTTTGCAGTAATTGGCCCACCACTTACAGAGGGGAGGGGCCTCACAGGTAAGGCTGTAAACCACACATCCCAGTGTTCAGAGCACCAATTATTTGAAGAATCTCCATAGTTTTTATTATACTTCTTTGCATTTTTTCTTTTTGCACAGATGAGGAAGTGGTGATGGGAAACAAACTGTTGGTGTATATCAGGTATGTTAATGCCTCCGTTTATCAGACTCTGCTATACATTATAGCCAAGATTTGCCTACAGCTGCTACCACATGGTCACTGTCAAGAGGAGTCACACATTTAATGTGATTGAGAGGTGTCGCTAAACTCTAGAGGTGCTAATAACATGCATAATATGGGCAATCCTGTAGGGATTTGGCTTGTGAACCGGAGTTTAATGCTCTAATTATAGGGTGATCATGAAAGACATAAAAGGGGAAGAGTGTACAGTATACAGGGGTTCTACACCTTTATAAACACAATACAAATGTATGTACTGCACACATATCTCATGAAGCATGCACTGTGTTCAAATCCTAAACACTGTTAATACACACTGTATATAAAAGTGTGTGTGTTTGTAGCTGCTGTCTTGCAGGCAGGGCGTATCCACTAGGAGACATCCCTGAAGACCTGGTGGTTCAAGTCAAGAACCAGGTATGTTGTTTGTGTGTGTATGATTTTACTTGATTTCCACATACTTTTAGATGGCTCGTCACGTTTAGAAAGGCACATTTAAATGTAGTTTTTATTCATTAATTGGCTCCATGTGTCTCAGTTGTTAAGTCGATGAGCTATCCTGGTGTTTATAGACTGCTGATCAGGTTACTATTGTCAACACAAACACACCTTTTTTATATTCTTGTGTGCTAATGATGTTTTGTGTGTTTGTGTGTTTTCTGTGTCAGGTGTTTGAGTTTCTTATCCGTCGGCATTCAGGCGACTCGTTAGAAAAGGAGGAGCTCTTTCCTTTTATACGTACTCTCCTCCACTTTGATACCCGGGAGTTCCTCAATGTCCTCGCCATGGTGAGGTTCCTTCACATCGTATTAACCCTTGTCATGCTGATAAATGTATGTTTAGCATGTTGATTGGGAACTGTATCCTTGATAACTTATAGTGCTCAATGAATCACAATTACCCCTCACATTAAGTAGAAAGGTCGGTTAACTTGCCTTTTTATTTCTCTTTAAAAGTCAGATAAATAGATTTGTAATTCCTCCATCTGGATGCATTGGCCTGAACATTTGCTACTATAATATTCCAGTCATAAGTATTTTGTGTTTGCATTAGTCCTTTGTCTCATAGAAATTATACTTTGCTGGAGTGACTTTCCAATTTGAACCAAATTTGAAAATGACCATGACCTGGTACAAGAGAAGAGACATATTGTGGGGGAAACTTCTGTGTAGAAATGCAGGAGGAGTCACCGACTCAAAGGAGACACGGGGAGAGCTGGAGCTTTGATGGCAAACACTGATGGTTTATTTGGAGCTTCACAAAACAAGTCAAAGAGTCAGAGGTTCTGACTTCACGGTAGAGTTGCCACGTCAATTCTGAAGAACTCTACCCCAGACCCATGTATTTAGCTAGTTCAGAGAGAATAATTAACATTGTGCATAACAAGATAGAATCATAACACCTCTATCAGCTGACGCCAACAGGCAGGAACAGGGAGACAGAACACTGAGAGCACAGCAGCCAAGGTTACAGGTGCCTGTGCTCAGTCAGGACAGTTTGAACTGATACACTGGGTCAAAGTTATGGGCCTTGGAAAATATTTCCCCAACACATATCATAACTGGTTATTTTTTTTATTAATTTGACACGACGATGTCATATAAAATCAGTACTTTTATTATATTTTGATAAAAATTGTAGAATATAATCCAAAATGATATAAATAACTCTCAATTTTTTTTTATTAAAGTTTCAAAGGTTTATTTTTCAGGTGTTTAAACAATATATAAGTGGAATGCAAACTTCATTACACTTTGTTAAAATAATTCTTGCAATAAATATACATTTTTGGAATAGATTAGTAATGATTTTAATTAACAAAAAATAATTGACTATGTTAGGACTGTTTTTTGTTAACCGTCACATTATCCAGAGAATAATCCACTACGGTTTTCATTAGATCAGCCTTGAGTGATTGGGGAGCTCCAAGAGGGGAGGGGGGGTCCACTATGGTTAGTGTGTGATTCACTGCCACACACAGTATCTCTGGTATCCAACTATCATTTTCCTATATCTTGAATTGTTTGAATAAAAAGGAAACTGCAATCAGTCCAGATGTGTTTTTTTTTTGTTAGAAAATTGAACTGTTACATTAAAAACAATTAAGATTTGCTCTTTTAATTATTTAACTTTGTTTTCCTGCTTCATTCTAGACATTTGAAGACTTTAAGAATGATAAGCAAGCCCTCGAGTATCAGCAGAGGATAGTGGACATCCTACTCCAGGTAAAATATATAAAGATAATTCATGTTCTGTGTGTATCTTTGATCTGATTATTGATAGTAAAGAGAGGCTCTGTCAGTAATCTGACAGATCCATCCGCATTCACTGACCTTCTCTTGGTTGTTACTCTCTGTCACAGAAATTCCACAATTGACCAGGGCTGAACAGAAATTACAGTGACATGGTCCCCAGCTAGAAATGTTTGGTTCTAAAAACATTCTGAGAATGTTCATTGTTCTAGGAAGGTTTTCAGCGGGAAGTTTTTGTTTGGTTCCCAGAACGTTCTTCTGAAAGGTAGGATAACGTTCTCTAAAAACATTCTTAAAATGTTTGGTGATAACCTTCTTCAAATGTTTTTGATAACATTGTTAAAACATTATGCCCTTAAAACGTTTTCAGCAGGAGGTTTTATTTTGGTTTCCAGAATGTTCTTCTGAAAGGTAGGATAACGTTCTCTAAAAACATTCTTAAAATGTTTTTTCTACCATTGTTAGAACATTATGCCCTACTGTTCTTAAAACATTTTCAGCTGCAAGTTAGATTTTTTATGTTGCCAGAATGTTATTATTTTAGAGAAGGATAACATGGTTTATGTTAAAAAAAGTATGCAAGTGTTCTGTGGTAACAATTTACTAAAATATGTTTACATTATTAGAACATAAAGACATAATATTCCTGTAATTGATCAACTCAAAATTCCTGGGTAAGTGGACTGACCACTCTGGTCATTAGGATGATTATGATAGTTTACTTAACTATTGGAATTTGACTATTAACACATGTACAAGGATGACTCGGAATCAGCTGGTGAAAGTAACATTTGTTTATTAGAAAAGGGGAGCTGGGAGTGGAGGTTGGTTATGGCGGCAGTGGGAAACAGTTGTTCCAGGGTGGAGAGACCTGGCTGGTCTTGATTGTGTGGCAGGCCTTGGATTCCTCCTGGGAGAGACACAAAAATGAGTGTGAGGCAAAAGCAGGCAAAGTTGTCAAAGAATATGCTGGTAAAAAGGTAGAGCGGCACGCAACAAACCGTTCACGGCAACAATCTGGCAGGGAATGAGTGCAGGCTGCAGGTTTTCATAGTGTGGCTGATGAGCAGGTTGCAGGTGTGGTTGATTGGAGATTGCTCCCAGCCGTGTAGAGCAGACCAGCAGGCAGGTGAGGGGGGGGGGGGGGGGGGGGCACTAACCCACTAACCGGGGTTTCAGGGACGGGCAGTGATAGTCGGTCCATTCTTCTATATGTCTGTCCTTGGTTTTCTAAGTGTTATTCGATCCATATGACCATAGAGATATGTGCATAAACAACAAAAACACTTGGGGTATAATGTTCGAACAATGTTATCACCAAACATTTTAAGAATGTTTTTAGAGAACGTTATCCTACCTTTCAGAAGTACATTCTAGGAACCAAAATAAAACTTCTCGATGAAACCATTCCTAGAACAATGAATGGTAACATTCTCAGAATGTTTTTAGAACCAACAATGTCTAGCTGGGAACTCAGACATGCCTACGCAAACGTGCAATATCATGAATTACGTGCTTGTTTTTTTCTAAAAACAAAAATGTGGTGACATCAGATTTATTTTAAACATCCTTTTCAAACAAATGCAGCAAGTTTGTTTTTTAAAGCGCACTACAAATAAATCTGACGTTGACCATGACCCTGTTAATATTTCGCATCACAGGAACATTTTATAAAAATATAATAACCTCCTGAAAACATTATCCAAATGTTGCTTTAAAAATGTTCTTCTTTGGTTATCATGTAACATTGAGGGAACGTTTTATAAAGAACATCTTTAATGTGTTACCCAACAACGTCCACAACACATCCTTAGAATGTTGCAAGGAAAACGTTCCACCTTTGTTAACATATCACATTAAAGGAACATTTTATAAAACCCTTCTGTCATCTCAGGCCTCAATAACATCCTGAAAACATTTGCAGAATGTTGCTTGGAGAATGTTCTTCATTTGTTATCATGTAACATTAAAGGAACATTTTATAAAACCCTTCTGTCATCTCAGGCCTCAATAACATCCTGAAAACATTTTCAGAATGTTGCATTGAAAATGTCCTTCATTTGTTATCATGTAACATTGAGGGAACGTTTTATAAAGAACATTACATTACATTGCATTTAGCTGACGCTTTTATCCAAAGCGACTTACAATAAGTGCGTTCGACCAACAAAATACAAACTTGAAGAAAACAGAATCATATAAGTACATCAGGCTTCATAGAGCAAAAACATTTCAAGTGCTACTCAACTGGCTTTAGATAAGCCAGCCCTTTATTAGTATATAAGTGCTTTGTTAATAGTTCTATCGCTCGAAGTGGAGTCGAGAGAGATGAGTTTTCAGTCTGCGCCGGAAGGTGTGTAAGCTATCTGCTGTCCTGATGTCAATGGAGAGCTCATTCCACCATCTTGGAGCCAGGATAGCAAACCCACGTGTTTTTGCTGATGCGAACTTGGGTCCCCTTCGCAGCGATGGTGCAGCGAGTCGTTTGGCTGATGCAGAGCGGAGTGCACGTGCTGGGGTGTACGGTTTAACCGTTTAACCTTGGATGTAGGAAGGGCCAGATCCATTCGCAGCATGGTACGAAAGTACCATTGTCTTGAACTGGATTCTAGCAGTTACCGGAAGCCAGTGGAGGGAGCCGAGGAGCGGCGTGGTGTGGGAGAATTTAGGAAGGTTGAAGACCAGGCGAGCAGCTGCATTCTGGATGAGCTGCAGAGGTCGGATGGCACATGCAGGTAGACCAGCCAGGAGGGAGTTGCAGTAGTCTAGGCGTGAGATGACGAGAGCCTGTACCAGAACCTGCGTCGCTTTCTGGGTCAGCTGGGGACGCATCCTCCTGATGTTGTAAAGCGTGTATCTGCAGCAGCGGGTTGTAGCAGCGATGTTTGCAGTGAAGGACAGGTTGTTATCTAGGGTCACACCCAGATTCCTTGCAGTCTGGGTCGGGGAAACAACAGAGGGGCCGATGTTGATTGTCAGGTCAAGAGTGGGACAATCTTTTCCCGGAAGGAAAAGCAGTTCAGTCTTGTCATGGTTGAGCTTGAGGTGATGATCAGACATCCACTGAGAGATGTCAGCTAGACAAGCAGAGATGCGTGCGACGACCTGGGTCTCTGAGCGGGGAAAGGACAGAATTAATTGTGTGTCGTCAGCGTAGCAGTGGTATGAAAAACCATGCGGGCTAATGACTGATCCGAGCGAGTTTGTGTACAAGGAGAAGAGGAGGGGACCAAGAACAGAGCCCTGAGGGACCCCTGTAGTTAATTGACAAGGGTCGGACTCGGACCCTCTCCAAGTAACCCTGTAGGTGCGGTCTTTGAGGTATGAGGTGAGGAGGGAAAGTGCAGAGCCTGAAACTCCAAGTTCTTGGAGAGTGCGAAGGAGGATCTGATGATTCACCGTGTCGAATGCAGCAGACAGGTCCAAAAGGATGATGACAGAGGAGAGGGAGGCTGCTTTAGCAGTGTGCAGTTCCTCAGTGACATCAAGGAGGGCAGTTTCTGTGGAGTGACCTGCCTTGAAACCAGACTGGTGCGGATCCAGAAGGTTGTTCTGATGGAGATAGCAGGAGAGTTGTCTAAAGACAGCGCGTTCAAGTGTTTTAGACAGGAACGGGAGGAGAGAGACAGGCCTGTAGTTTATAACATCTGACGGGTTGAGAGTGGGTTTCTTTAGGAGAGGGTTTACTCTTGCCTCCTTGAGACTGTTTGGAAAGTGACCAGAAGTTAGAGAAGTGTTGATGAAGTGGGTGAGAAACGGTAGAATATCAGGAGCGACAGTCTGAAGGAGGTTTGAAGGGATAGGGTCCAGAGGACAGGTGGTAGGGCGGGCAGAGGTAATGAGGGTAAGAACCTCACTTGAAGAGAGAGAGGAAAAGGAGGTCAGTGTGTGGGTGAAAAGAGGGTCTGGTGACCCATCGGTGAGTAAAGGTGAGTCAAAAAAAGAAGAGCGAATATCATCAACCTTTTTTTCAAAGTGGTTAACAAAGTCGCTTGACAAAAGGGAGGAGGGGGAAGGGGCTTTGGGAGGGTCCAAGAGGGTGGAGAAGATGGAAAATAGTTTTTTAGGATTGGAATAGGAATATTGGATCTTATCTTGAAAGAAAGTGCTTTTTGCCTGAGAGATCGAAGCAGAGAAAGAGGAGAGGAGAGCCTGATAGGTTAGGACAGGGGTCTGCAACCTTTTTGACCAAAAGAGCCATTTTGCTCCTTTCTTCCAAAAAATGTTTTGTCTGGAGCCGCAACACATATTTCATAGTTTTGTATTGTTATATCAGACAAAAACTACAGTTTTTTTTGCATTTATTAGGCTATTTATTACATGATATAAAACTGTTAACCTCTAATAAGAAACAAATAACTTTTATAAGGAGAATTAAAAATAATACACAGGCCTACTTTAAAATAAATTAAACACAGCACTTGGGGAGTCCTCTGCACATTTGAAGGGGAAAAAAAATATTATTAAATGGGCCCACTTTGAAATAAATAAAACATATATCTGCACCCTAAAAAGAGTTAAAGGTAAGAATGGAGAAACCAGCTCGAGTGCGCTAGAATTTGAAAGTACACAACCGGAAAAAATATGCCTCTTCCTTCAGACTTCCTCACAGAGCCCCTCCTCCAACACACACGAACGCGCGCATGACCAATGAGGGCACGAGGTAAGTTTGTGCCCAGATGGAAGGCTGACAGGCAGGTAGGCCATCCAGTTATTTTAGCCGGCTCAGATGATTGGTCGTGCTTTTTACAGTGCTACGGCTTCTAGAGATTCATTTTTGTATGTATTTATTGTCAAAGCATTTAATATATACATTGCTATCGGGACGTTAAGAGCATTCCATGGAATATAACAAAAAGTGTTTTCTGAAATAAATTACATACCCCATTGAATTATGACTGAAGATCGTCAGCTGTCTTCCTCCCCCTCGTAAAAGGCTGCACCACCGTTGACAACTTCTCTCTACATCAAACATACCGGTAAACCAGCATCGTTTGCTATGAAAGCAGACAACTCTGTCCACGCAGAATTAAATCCTGTGTTCCTCCGGTACTTTTCTTTGATTTATCCATAGTTCGCTCATCGAGCCGGGGGTCAGGTTATTCGCCTCCAAGAAAAGGCGCTCGCGCGGGACCGGAGCAGGATGTGACGCATTTTTTAGTTGACCTAATTAAAACCGTTTTGTTTTTTATTTATGTGTCACAGTATCACCTCAAAATACAACATACGAAACATTTTCAACCATCCAACAAAATATAAATAGTCCTACAAATACTTTTATTTTATTTCCTTCTTATTTTTGTCTAAGCTCAAGGGAGCCAGAGCAGAGGGCGTAAAGGGCCGCATGCGGCCCGTGGGCCGCGGGTTGCCGACCCCTGGGTTAGGAGGTCGTCACGGTGTTTGGATTTCCACCATTTCCGCTCTGCTGCCCGAAGGACGGTTCTATTAGCACGCAGTGCATCATTTAGCCAGGGAGCAGGAGGGGACTGACGAGCCTGCCGAGATGTGAGAGGACAGAGGGAGTCCAGAGAGGATGAGAGAGTTGAGAGGAGAGTTTCTGCAGCAGAGTTTGGAGGCAGCAATTGGAAAGAGTCAGAGGAAGGGAGGGCTGAGAGCACCGATGAGGCAAAGGTAGAGGGGGAGAGGGAACGAAGGTTATGGCGGACAGGTGCAGGATGAGAAGAGATTAGTTTGTTATGTTTGGAAAGGGGTAGAGAGAATGAAATGAAGAAGTGATCGGAGGTGTGGAGCGGATTTTCAGAGAGGTTAGAAGTAGCGCAGTTCCTTGAGAATATGAGATCAAGGACATTGCCAGCTTTATGAGTTGGTGGGGATGGAGACAGTGAGAAAGCAAAGGCGGTTAACAGAGATGTTAGTTCGTCTATCTTCCCTGTCTGGAAGAACATCTTTAATGTGTTACCCAATAACGTCCAAAACACATCCTTAGAATGTTGCAAGGAAAACGTTCCATCTTTGTTAACATACAACATTAAAGGAACATTTATAAATAAACTTTCTGTCATCTCAGGCCTCAATAACATCCTGAAAACATCCTCTGAATGTTGCAGTTAAAACGTTATGTCTTAGTTAACCTTAAACCTTATAGGAACATTATTTGAAAAAATAAACATCCTAAAAAGGTTCTTTGAACATCAGATTAAACGTTTCTTTAAAACCTTATTAGAACCAATAGGTAACGTTAGCCAAAGTTGTGAGAACGTTCCCCGCTAGCTGGGTCATTTTATGTAGCTAGATTATTACATTTTTATTTATATAACATATCCAACAACACACTAGGACAGCATTTAGTTGGGTTTAAGAGGGCTTTTATTAATATCATATTCGTGTTTTTATTGTCCCTGTCTCCAGGGACAATAAACTCCATCTATCTTTCTCTTTGGTTTGATCATCGTCTCTGTCTCTCTGGTTACCTAGGTGATGGTGGACAACCCAGACTTCACTCCCTCCCAGGTGGGCGGGCTCTTCACCTTTTTGGCTCGTCAGTTGGCCAAGCCAGACAACACACTGTTTGTGAACAGGAAGCTCTTTGATCAGGTAACCAATCAGAGCCTGAGTCTTTGATCATTGATCATATGACCCTAATGGTTTCACTCAGAGAGGCAGTTTACTTTTAAAATGAATTTAGAAACAATGCAGTAATGTTTAGATAGTGGGGGCAAAAGCTTCCCCTTACTGCTTGCATGTTCTTTTAATGTTACTACCCCCACCTTGACAACTCCATCTACAGGAGGGGCTTTTAATCCACCTTATGATTTTGAGGCTTGCATAAAGGACTTTTAGTATCAAGGACCCCCTAATTCAATGCATGCCCTCCCTCACAAGTTTCACCAGACTCCTCCACTGTTGTATTATTCCTCCTCATCTTGACTCTGTGTCTGCAGGTGCTGGAGTTCCTGTGTTGCCCAGACGATGACTCTCGACACACTGAGAGGCAGCAGGTTGGTGAAAGAAACACAAAGAAGTTTCTCTCTCTCATCTCTCATGATCTGGTAGAATTGTCGCAGGTCAAACACAATTCTACCAGATTGTCCTGCTACTTTTATATTTAGTACAAGAAAGATGTGTGAGATCCTGCAATTATGGGAAGCATACAAAAGGTGAAATCTCAGTGGATATATACTGTATATACAGTATGTTGTACCTCTACTCTCATGTGTGCAGTTTGTGATCTCATGTCTCTGGGTGGATGGTGGTTTGCAGGTTCTGCTGGAGCTGCTGCAGGTCGGGGGGGTGGTCCAGTTTAATGAAGAAAGGCTGCTAACTTTGGCAGAGAAAGCCAATTTGTGAGTAGCTGACCAAACACTGTAAACAAAGACATTCACATTGAATAATTGTAAAGTGGAATTAGAAAATAATTATAGCATTTTTGCACATGAGCAGGTCTATCAGGGAAGAGGATGGGGCACTGAGACTGAACTAAACAGCACATTTGGATATGTTTTTCTATTTAACCAAACCAAATCTTTAAAAGGGAAGAAAAGCTCCAGAGAGTGAAAGCTTAAAGTGCAGAGTTGGTGATGATTTCCTGCAGGTCTGCCACTCTGAGAGACACCTTTGGAAATACACGTATTCCTTTAATCCGTAATTTAAAAAAATACAGTGCAGTTTTGACTTTTAATTATGATATTTCACAGACCCACCCTATACATTCACTACACTATCTAAAAGAGCTCAGTCTTACTATACTGCTTTCTGTGGAACCTCATGTCATCAAGAAGTTTGCTCAAATAACTGAAAAAAAACCCAGGGTCAACAATAACTTATTAGAATTGAATTAACATTTGTGAATATCACATGTCATGGTCCTCAATGTCATTTTGTATCACACTGTCTCCTCTCGCTTCAGCTACCAAATCTGTGAATTTCTCTATGAGAAGAAACATCTGTTCGACCGGATCATCGACTGCTACCTGAGAGACCCCCTCAGGAAGGTAACATGTGTGAGATTGATATGTGTAAAATGTGTGCATTTGCATGTTTGTTCATTCATGTGGGTGTGTGGGACCTTCATTTGCTGGTTATGATTGCATGCAAGCTGTGTTTTCTCAACTTTTACAGGTTGAAATAAAGCTTTTAAGATGTTTGTGTGTGTGTGTGTATCAGGGGGAGATCTTCAGCTACATCCACAATCTGCTGTCCATGCCCGGCTACAGCGCTGAGGAGAAACAAACAGTGAAGGACAAAGTGCTGCAACACATACAGGTCAGAACATATTCAGATAGATAATTACCGTTCTGCCTTAATGTCACTTCACACCACCAACGCTACACTAATATTTGAAGCTATATATATATATTTTTTATCGTTTGCATGAACCACAGAGCAAAATCGATCATTTTGTGCTTACTCTTTTTGCATTTAATGAGAATTATAGTATTTTATTCATAGCAGCGTAGCACAACTCAAGGTCTCAGTTTCTCAAGGTTAAGGTAGTTGCAGTAGAAAATGGCACGCTTGTTGGTCACGAGTTGAGTCATGTGCCTATATTAGTCTTTTTTTCCTCTCACTGCAGAGATCTTAAGAACATTTAAAAGAACAGAAATGACGGATGACTCTCTGGCCTACATTATGTCTGTAAGTGATGGTGTTTGCATTAACATACAAACCCTCTGACATCTGTTCACAGGAGCTGGTGACCCTTGACCCCAGCAAGTCAGCTGACATGGTGCTGTTTCACTTCGCTGAAGAGGTGCAGCAAATCATCTCTGAGCTTCAGGTAAGGTCAACATAAACAGTGATGTTATTATATCTTCTTTATCTGCTAATTATATTTTGTCACAGTCTAGATACCTACATTTCTGCACTGAAACTGATGAAAAAACCTTTAACTTCACTGGAACTCATATCGAGATTGGCAAATATGTATTTAAGGTGCAATATGTACTGTAGCCTAGCCACCTGCTCCAAAGAAGTATATGGAGGCATTTTACTTATAATATCCATTCAGTGTATATTTACTGTCAGCAGCTATATAAAGAGAAGAGCAGCCCACCACTCAGAGGGTCCCCAAATTGCTCCAAAAAGCATTTCCATCAGTGTGTGAGTGCATGGCCGTATCTACCATTGAGGTCACCGAGGTCCGGACCTCGGTAATATTTTCCGAGCTGTGTATAACAAAACTTGTGAAATAATTGCACTAAACGGGGTTCTTTGTAGTACTTCCATTTACTGACCATGGGGGCGCTGCATAACTACGTAGCCTCTGTTAAAGCAAACGGAAGAAGACGACATGTATCAACAAACTACCGCAGCCCGGAGTCGGACTTGTATCGGAGCAGCGAAGGAGTGATGAAGTATCTAGAGATCTGAGTCCAGCGGGCTGCTTGTGTTTCTGTTCATCAGGACATCATATGACCAGCAGATCCTGTGTGAACGCTCTACGTTAGTCAGTGGACGTCCAACAACATGCACACTAACTTATATTGCAGCTATAGGCTATACTTTGGTTTAAATTGCGTGAATAAACTAGCTAGAGAGCTAAAGTTAATTATGTTCATCCAATGTCAGAAGGATTACCTTTTAACAAACATTGTAATGCTTTTCTTTCATTTCAATTTGAGTAAAACATTGAAGATATAACATTGTATTGTTTTCTTTTTACACTGACTCAGATATAATGAAAAGACTACGTCAGTCGAAGCTCAGCTTTGGTAAAGAAGAGACAGGACAGGCAGAGAGAAAGAGAGAGAGAGAGAGAGAAAGTGATGGAAGTCAGGGAGGAACTGGAGTCACACAAAATAATGTAGGCTTAATAAGCCCATCTATTTATCTGTCTATTTATCCAGTGGCGTTTCTATATGTACAAAAGTGGTGGGGCACAACAAACTTAGATGTCTATATATAAGCTTCTGCAGTGAGGTTCATGGCTGGTGAGGCACTGGCACTGACTCTTCAGGTTTACAAATATTATATTTTGACCTAAATCAAAATATAATATTATTTTCAAAAGCCTCTTTAGTCTGATGCTTCAATTCATTTTAAACAGACAGTTCAACAGAAGGATACCCACAAAATGTAATTTTATCATTTAAATATTGAATTGTTCTCTAAGATCCCATGTAAGATCCCATGTAAGATCCCATTTTCAATAAAATGGTGGTCTTGAAAATGAAGTCCATTTGCCTATCCTTCTGGACAAAAATCTCTATTACCATCCATCCATCCATCTTCTCCCGCTTATCCGTGGTTGGGTCGCGGGGGTAGCAGTTCCAGCAGAGAGCCCCAAACTTTCTTTTCCCTGGCGACATCAACCAGCTCTGACTGGGGGATCCCAAGGCGCTCCCAGGCCAGCGAAGAGATATAATCCCTCCACCTGGTCCTAGGTCTACCCCTTGGTCTCTTCCCAGCTGGACGTGCCTGGAACACCTCCCTAGGGAGGCGCCCAGGTGGCATCCTAACTAGGTGCCCGAACCACCTCAACTGGCTTCTTTCGACGCGAAGGAGGAGCGGCTCAACTCCGAGTCCCTCCCTGATGACCGAACTTCTCACCTTATCTCTAAGGGAGACACCAGCCACCCGGCGGAGGAAACCCATCTCGGCCGCTTGTATCCGCGATCTCGTTCTTTCGGTCATGACCCATCCTTCATGACCATAGGTGAGGGTAGGAACGAAAATGGCCCGGTAGACAGAGAGCTTTGCCTTCTGGCTCAGCTCCCTTTTCGTCACAACGGTGCGGTAAAGCGACTGCAATACCGCTCCCGCTGCTCCGATTCTCCGGCCCATCTCACGCTCCATTGTTCCCTCACTCGAGAACAAGACCCCGAGATACTTGAACTCCTTCACTTGGGGTAAGGACTCATTCCCTACTTGGAGTGGACAGTCCATCGGTTTCCTGCTGAGAACCATGGCCTCAGATTTGGAGGTGCTGATCCTCATCCCAGCCGCTTCACACTCGGTTGCGAACCGATCCAGTGAGTGCTGAAGGTCGCAGACCGATGAAGCCATCAGAACCACATCATCTGCAAAAAGCAGTGGTGCAATCCTTAGTCCACCGAACTGCAGACCCCCCCCCCCACGACTACGCCTCGAAATCCGATCCATGTATATTACAAACAGGATTGGTGACAAAGCGCAGCCCTGGCGGAGGCCAACCCTCACCGGAAATGGGTCCGACTTACTGCCGAGGACCCGGACACAGCTCTCGCTTTGGGAGTACAGAGATTGGATGGCCCTGAGCAGAGACCCCCTCACCCCATACTCCCGCAGCACCTCCCACAGTAACTCCCTGGGAACCCGGTCATACGCCTTCTCCAAGTCTACAAAACACATGTAGACCGGATAAGCGTACTCCCAGGCCCCCTCCAGGATCCTTGCGAGAGTAAAAAGCTGATCCGTCGTTCCACGACCAGGACGGAATCCGCATTGTTCCTCCTCAATCTGAGGTTCGACAATCGGCCTGACCCTCCTTTCAAGTACCTTGGAGTAAACTTTCCCGGGGAGGCTGAGTAGTGTGATGCCTCTGTAATTGGCACACACCCTCTGATCCCCCTTTTTGAAAAGGGGGACCACCACCCCGGTCTGCCACTCCTTCGGTACTGTTTCCGACTTCCACGCAACGTTGATGAGACGTGTCAACCATGACAGTCCCTCAACACCCAGAGCCTTCAGCATTTCCGGGCGGATCTCATTTTCTCTTTGCCACTGTGGAGTTGTTTGACGACCTCAGTGACCTCCCCCCGGGAGATTGGTGTTGATCCCCCGTCATACTCCAGCTCTGCCTCTAACATAGAGGGCGGAGTTGTCGGGTTCAGGAGTTCCTCAAAGTGTTCCTTCCAACGCCCCAACACTCCATCAGTTGAGGTCAACAACGTCCCATCCTTACTGTACACAGCTTGGATGGTTCCCTGCTTCCCCCTCCTGAGGTGTCGGACAGTTTTCCAGAACAACTTTGGTGCCGCCCGAAAGTCCTTCTCCATGTCTTCTCCAAACTTCTCCCACACCCGCTGCTTTGCCTCGGCCACGGATGAGGCTGCTGCCCTTCGGGCCTGTCGGTACCTTGCAACTGCCTCGGGAGTCCCCCGGGATAACAAATCCCTGAAGGCCTCCTTCTTCAGTCGGACGGCTTCCCTGACCACCGGTGTCCACCAGGAGGTTGGAGGGTTACCGCCCCTTGAGGCACCTAGGACCTTGAGACCACAGCTCCCCACCGCGGCTTCGGCAATAGAGGCTTTGAACACCGACCACTCTGGTTCAATGTCCCCAACCTCCACAGGAATGCCCGAAAAGCTCCGCCGGAGGTGCGAGTTGAAGGCCTCCTGAACTTGGGCCTCCTCCAGACGTTCCCAGATGTCATAATAACATACAATTGTATAAAACACAATTTGCTTACATCTTTGTTCTCTTTTGAGAATCAAACAAAACAGATTTAAAATTAAAAAAAAGAATGCAAACAAACAAGTGAAATGAACTAAATAGCTGAATTGCTTTTAATTCACTGGCAGGAGCGACAAGTGAGGAAGAGCAAAAAGTGAACAACGAGGGAGAGATTGAACAAAAGGAAAGAGTAGAGGACAGAGAGAGTAATGAACAGGAAGAAGACAGAGAGACTAAAGACGATGGAAGAGAGGCTGCAGGTTATGGAAAGGAGAGATACATGGAAAATGAATGTTGACAATGTGTTGTGATCATTTTAGCCTCTTCTGCATGTCCAGATCATTAATAGTAACAATCAACTGATTCTTATGTATTACACTTTAAAAATAATTGATGCTGACATTGTCAGCCCACTGACATGGGTTGAAATCAATATATTATCCAATGTGTGACCCCCCACAGGACTTAAAAAGCACCTAACTAGATCATGAAAATCCCAAAAATCTCAGGGGGTATCCCCCGAACCCCCCTAGCATGTTTGGACCTCGGTATTTAGGAAATCCTGGATACGGCCCTGTGTGAGTGTGTGTGAACTAGCTTTACAGCTTCCCTGCCATTAATCTGAATACTTTATTTATCTTGGGGGAATTGGGTTTTGTAACACTTGCTCCATTTTACGCTGAAATAAATAAAATATTGAATAAAATTGAATTAAAAAAATATATAATCATAAGAAGTTTTAGTAATAATATGTAACATAATTTACGTTACATCTTTGTGTTTACTGTGACCCTGACGACGTCCTGGTCGTTTTTTGGATCTATTAAAAAAACTCAATCAAATTTGCACAGCTAATTCATTATGTGATAAGAGGACATATAGGTGATAATCAGTTGGCAAGCTGTTTTTTGTAAATATCTCTGCAAAAAAACAACTCATTTTATACAAATGCGGGGCCAATGGGGTCCAGGAAGACGTCTTCCTGGACCCCATTGAAACAATCCATGAAAACAGGAAGCCTTTATGGAAAATGTGGATGTAGTTATTGTTGCCGTTGTTGCCGTTTTCTTTGTCTTTCAATGCGGAAAATAATAAAGAAAATTATGGGTTTATAAAAATATATTAATCTGTGCAACACAATATATACACACCTGCTGTACAAATGTATCCCTCTCTAACTCTCTCTCTCTCTCTCTCTTGCTCTCTCTCGCTCTCTCTCTGTCCCTTCAGGATGACCAGTTACTCTTCAGGTTCCTCAGCTGCCTCCTGGAGCCACGGTAGGGGGGGCTTCCTGTCCTAATGATAACTCTGCTGCCTATCTCCTTATATACATTATCTCCTCCTCTCCTCCCTCCTCCTTCTCTTCCTCCACATTTCTTGATGTGCTGTGTCACAGGGAGGGCCATCTCTCAGGGACCATGCTGCCTCTGCAGAGGGACCTCCATGAGCTCCTGCTGGACTTACTGTGCCGCTTCGGCCCCCGGCAGCTCCTGGGCTTCCTGCAGACCTCCCAGCACTACAGACTGGAGGAGGCCATACAGGTACCGTCCACTATACTACTGTTGTTGTTGTTGTTGTTGTTGTTGTTGTTGTTGTTGTTGTTGTTGTTGTTGTTGTTGTTAATACACATTGCATGTGTTTGTGAACAGGAGTTAAACTTACTCCAAGTCCACAGCAAGGCACGTTTTTAAATATAGCACCTTTTAAACACGGGGTAATTCAAAGTGGTGGAAAAAACCATTATGACGAACATCAAGGGAAAACATTATTACATTACTGTATAAAACACAGAGATTAAAGTTAAAGAAATAGGTACATACTTAATTTCACCTGCTTAACATTAGCATGTTAGCATTGTTATTGTGAGCATGTTATCATGTTGTTGTTAGCATTTATCTCACAGAGATGCTAGCATGCCTGTTTGGTTTTATAGTTCAGTGCCCTCCAATTTCGCAACAGTAGATGGTTTTACAAGTGATTGGGCTGCATGTTCTCAATGGTAACTGGCTTAAATCGTTCATGAATGCAAGACTTTTAGAAGGATAATAGAGAAAATATCAATATTTCAGGTCTCTTTGTTTCACACATTTAACCAATGATGATCTGTTTTTAACTTGTAGACACAGGCACATAAAATAAAAGTTCAGAAATGATTTTACTTTCAATGTGTTGTGTAACCAAGGTCTGAGATTCTTCCTACAAAAACTGTTCTTCTGCGTCTTTCTTTCCACCTCTGTAGACAACTCAGAAGTACCACCACAGCGAGGCCACAGCCTACTTGCTGGAGATGAAGGGAGATGTTCATGGAGCTTTTGCTGTCCTGTTAGAGGTAGCTACAAACTAGCACAGATAAATCATTTCTTAGATGTATTAATGAACGAACATGTCACCATTTACCAATTTGAAATGTGTTTGCTTTGAAGACTCTGAAGGAGAAACTGAGTGTCCTCACTGCTGAGAGTGAGAGAGCAGATGCAGGGGGGGAGGAGAGAGACAGGGACCACACACTGAGCAGAGTGAAGGAGTCGCTGAATGACATCATAGAGCTGTGCCACCGAAGCTCTGACAGCCTGGACCAGCAACAAAGAGAGGTACTGCTGCTTCCATGCATGGGAATCAAGGTATTATTTTCAGTCCTGCATTTGTGTTTAACGGTATTACATTTATATCACGAAAATATATAATATGAATAATTAGAGGATTAATGGTCATTAATCCGTAATTTTGTTATTAGAGCTTCGTTTTGTTTTTATGCACTTCTGTATTGGATGTTGTAATTTAATCTATCCACAGAATGTGACTAGAAGATTTATAAGGCATATTTACCGAATTTAAATATTTCCTTTACCATTTAACAGTTTGACAGTGTTCTTTATCCACTCATGCAACACAAACGACTACTTACTAAAAAGTAAGCACATTCATTGTTTATAATTGTTTATCATTTAAACCGCTCTCTTATACATCCATGATTGATACGCGAGTTGTTATAACACTTTCTCATAGCCTGCACTTGTGTTTCCTCACTCCCCTCTCCTCCCTCCTCACTCCTCTCTCCTTGACGTCTCTACATACAATTGCGACGTCCTTTGATTTGGCGTGCCCCGATCAAAGAGGACAGAGGAGGGATTTTGGGATAAACCTGCTGTCTCCTCATTCATCTTTTCTTGTCTCACAGGTCTTGTGGTTTCCACTTCTGGAGACCATGATGGCCTCTCAAAAACAAGTGAAGGGGCTTAATGACGAACACACATTTGAGGGTAAACACGCACACACGCGCACACACACAAACACACATGCACACGCACGCACACACACACAAACACACACACACACACACACACTGGAGGAGCAAAGATTCACATTCTTTGACCCTCGTTTTGTTAATGTGTTTTTATTTTAATGTGGAACAAAACAATTCATCCAGATATTTAAGATTAGATTATATTCAATCAAGTATTACATCAAGAATAGAAACATATCTTTATGATTATATTTGGTATGATTGTGTTTTATGTAGCCATTTTTTATTATTCATCAGCTCAACAGTTGGCCAGTGATAATGATGGTGAAGATTATTCAGACAATGCTGCTGACGTTTGTGTATAATCATTTTTATATTAATGGTGTGTGTGTGTGTGTGTGTGTGTGTGTGTGTGTGTGTGTGTGTGTGTGTGTGTGTGTGTGTGTGTGTGTGTGTGTGTGTGTGTGTGTGTGTGTGTGTGTGTGTGTGTGTGTGTGTGTGTGTGTGTGTGTGTGTGTGTGTGTGTGTGTGTGTGTGTGTGTGTGTGTGTGTGTGTGTGTGTGTGTGTGTGTGTGTGTGTGTGTGTGTGTGTGTGTGTGTGTTTGTGTGTGTTTGTTTGTTTGTGTGTGTCAGTGCTGAAGGAGCTGACCATGAAGGTTCTCAACTGTATGAGCAGCTTTATTCCTCTGCCTGCTATCATCCAGCGGATACTGCAGGTGTGTGTGTTTACTGCTATTAAAAATATTGTTTTTTATAGATGCACTTTTGTAAAAATCTTATTTCACAACTGCAACTTTCAAGAAGACACCTACACATTGTCAATCTGTTTTGAAACACTCAAAACTATGATTAGTCCAGCATGATGTTAATATAAATAACAGCAATGTTTTTGATAAATACAATGAAAGATAAATCCGGAGTGCAGGAAGTGTCCTCCGAGTTAAATCAGGATCAGTTTGAGCCTAAATGTGATTGACCACGCCCACATGCACCAATCAATACAGCATTTCAGAATGTTTGTTAATACTGTACATGCCCCAAGAGCATGCGCATAAGAACTGTTGAAATGCACTCCTCTGGGTTACATTTGACAGATTATTCAAATTTGCAATAATCCAGGATGCAAGATATTTATGATCCAAGGAGACTTGTTGAAGAGCAGATGTTGCTGAAGGGATGTAACTTATGATTTTATAAAAGCGAGATATATCCCTTGGTGATGTTTTCTGTGTATGACGTGACGCCTTTGTGTGTCAGGACCCGGTCTATGGGAGAGGAAAGCTGGCAGAGATCCAAGGCCTCATCCTTGGTATGCTGGATACCTTTAACTATGAACAGGTAACCACTTTGTATCATAAGTAAACAGCAGCGCAGCACCTGAACACAACACATATCAGAGCTGCTCAACTATGCTGCCTGTAAACAAATAAATAAAACAGACCTAAATGTTTTACTCTGGTTGTGTGAAGAAAAACTTTTGCTTGTTTAGATTTCAAACTTCTATTATACAGTGGGGCAAAAAAGTATTTAGTCAGCCACCAATTGTGCAAGTTCTCTCACTTAAAAAGATGAGAGAGGCCTGTAATTTTCATCCTAGGTATACCTCAACTATGAGAGACAGAATGAGAAAAAAAAATCCAGAAAATCAGATTTTTAAAGAATTTATTTGCAAATTATGGTGGAAAATAAGTATTATGTCAATAACAAAAGTTCATCTCAATACTTTGTTATATACCCTTTGTTGGCAATGACAGAGGTCAAACGTTTTCTGTAAGTCTTCACAAGGTTTTCACACACTGTTGCTGGTATTTTGGCCCATTCCTCCATGCAGATCTCCTCTAGACTCTAGAGCAGTGATGTTTTGGGGCTGTCGCTGGGCAACACGGACTTTCAACTCCCTCCAAAGATTTTCTATGGGGTTGAGATCTGGAGACTGGCTAGGCCACTCCAAAACCTTGAAATGCTTCTTACGAAGCCACTCCTTCGTTGCCCGGGCGGTGTGTTTGGGATCATTGACATGCTGAAAGACCCAGCCACGTTTCATCTTCAATGCCCTTGCTGATGGAAGGAGGTTGTCACTCAAAATCTCACGATACATGGCCCCATTCATTCTTTCCTTTACACGGATCAGTCGTCCTGGTCCCTTTGCAGAAAAACAGCCCCAAAGCATGATGTTTCCACCCCCATGTTTCACAGTAGGTGTTCTTTGGATGCAACTCAGCATTCTTTCTCCTCCAAACACGTCCAGTTGAGTTTTTACCAAAACTTTCTATTTTGGTTTCATCTGACCATATGACATTCTCCCAATCCTCTTCTGGATCATCTAAATGCTCTCTAGCAAACTTCAGATAGGCCTGGACATGTACTGGCTTAAGCAGGGGGACACGTCTGGCACTGCAGGATTTGAGTCCCTGGCGGCGTAGTGTGTTACTGATGGTAGCCTTTGTTACTTTGGTCCCAGCTCTCTGCAGGTCATTGACTCGGTCCCCCCGTGTGGTTCTGGGATCTTTGCTCACCGTTCTTGTGATCATTTTGACCCCACGGGGTGAGATCTTGCGTGGAGCCCCAGATCGAGGGAGATTATCAGTGGTCTTGTATGTCTTCCATTTTCTAATGATTGCTCCCACAGTTGATTTCTTCACACCAAGCTGCTTACCTGTTGCAGATTCAGTCTTCCCAGCCTGGTGCAGGTCTACAATTTTGTTTCTGGTGTCCTTTGACAGCTCTTTGGTCTTGGCCATAGTGGAGTTTGGAGTGTGACTGTTTGAGGTTGTGGACACTGACAGGTGTCTTTTATACTGATAACAAGTTCAAACAGGTGCAATTAATACAGTTAACAAGTGGAGGACAGAGGAGGCTCTTAAAGAAGAAGTTACAGGTCTGTGAGAGCCAGACATCTTGTTTGTTTGTAGGTGACCAAATATTTATTTTACCGAGGAATTTACCAATTAATTCATTAAAAATCCTACAATGTGATTTCCTGGATTATTTCCCCCCATTCTGTCTCTCATAGTTGAAATGTACCTTGGATGAAAATTACAGGCCTCTCATCTTTTTAAGTGGGAGAACTTGCACAATTGGTGGCTGACTTTTTTTGCCCCACTGTATATGTGAATATATCTGTAATTGACATGAAATATTAAATGATTCAATTTAATTCAAATTAGCTTTATTGGCATGACGATAATACATACACAGTTAAAACAATAAAAAATCATGTTAACAATGTTAGGTATAAGTAATTGAACATAACTAATTGAAATCAATGATAATATATAGATAATAGATAATATAACATAATGATCTGTAATGATGAAAATCTCTATTTCCTCCCGACTTCTACAAGAGAATAATAATGCTGTCTGTTCTGTTTTAGACTCTTCTTGAAACCACCACCAGTCTGTTGAACCATGACCTCCACTGGTCCCTCGCTCACCTTCGCGCCGCCGTCACCAGGGGGCTGCACCCCCGACAGGACCACTGTAACATCTGCCTGCAGCAGTACAAGAGGAGGCATGACTCTGCGGAGGAGATAATCGTGTTCAGGTACCACTGCAGCAGACTCAAATTCACATGACCTGTGGCTTCTGTTAAATCTCACAGGCTCCGCCCTCTATTGGACTCTATGGGTACTGCCCTCGACCTCACTATGCGAGCGTTCACCTACTGAGAAATCTATAAACGTAGCCGGCCCCCGGGGGCGGGCCTACCTGAGTGCGCGCGCAGTTCCACAGTATATAAGGCGGCCTCGCCTCCCGCCCGTCATCCTTTTCTCTTCAGTGAGCAGGATAAACAACTGAGAGAGCTAAGGAGAGAGAAGAAAATTGAGAAGAATGGAAAACTCACCAGTCCTTGAGCACCGACCTTGCCCTACGTGCAACGGTCTAATCGCAGGTGCCGATCCCCACCGCCTGTGTTTCGAGTGTCTGGGGCCTGAAAACGCAGGGGACGGCTTGCAGTCTCCCTCCTGTAATGCCTGCCGGATGCTACCACCGCATGGAGCACTTTCAGGCCTACTATGCGTCGCCGGAAGAAGCGGACGACCATGTGGAGATGGAGGAGCAGGAGGCAGTGCCATTTGTGGGACAAGGGGGGGCAAGCTGGGACACACCGTGTCCCAGCTTGCCCAGCGTGTCCCCTTGATGAGAGCCTGGCGGCCCATCTGCTTCCGCAGGCAGCTGGATGGGCGGAGGGGAAAAAGCCTCTGCCCCCGCTGCCGCGTGACCGAGAAATGCTGGATTATTTGGACAGAATATTCCGGCTCGGTACGCAGATGGCAGCAGCGGCCAATAATCTCGGTGTGTTGGGCGTGTCTCTGATTTCCCCTCAGCAGGCCGCCCCCGACCCCCCGCCTCAGGACGGTAGTGATTATTCGGACCGCTGTATTGGCCAGATGAACAATCTGGTCCATGGTGTAGCTGCCGCAGCTGGCCGTGTGAATATCCCTGGCCACGGTGGCGTCACGTGTGGCTGGGACTCACTGCGCTGTCCAGGAAGGACCGCAAGGATCTCCTTGGGGCCCCCGTATCCACGGAGGGGCTCTTTGGGTCGATCACCTCGGTCACCCAGCGCTTCCTCTGCCTGGAGGAAGAGAGGCTGCAGCTCAGCCGTATGCTGCCACTGGCTCTTCCTCGAGCTCCTCCGCAGGGGAGAGAGTGCAGCGCTACAATGAGGAGCAGAGAGAGGCGACGGTATAGAGCCCCCTCGGCTCCCGTTGCCCCCTCCACCTCCGCGGCCCGTCCCGCGGACCCGGCTCAGAACCGGCAATTGCAGGTTTCGGCTCCCTATCCCCACACACGTTCAGCAAATGTGTGGCCATGGCACTTCAGCCGCTTCGCGACCACGGCATGAGGGTCTTCTTTTATTTATAAGGCTGACTTCATCTCTGGCTACGCCTCCCTGCAGTCTCTGGATTTCCTTGCTCTCACTGAGACCTGGATTACTCCATCCAACACATCCACCCCAGCAGCTCTCTCCACAGCATATTCCTTCTCCCATACACCCAGACCCACTGGCAGAGGAGGTGGCACTGGTCTCCTGCTCTCTCCCAAATGGAGCTTTTCCCTCTTCAAGCTACCTAACTTCGCTCCTTCCACCTTTGAATTCCATGCCGTCACAGTGACCCATCCTATACAACTAACCATTGTTGTTCTCTACGGTCCACCAGGCGCCTTGGGAGACTTCTTGGAGGAATTAGATCATCTCTTCTCACACATCCCTGAAACTGGCCCTCCCGCTGTACTTCTCGGAGACTTCAACCTCCAGACGGGGAAGATAGACGAACTAACATCTCTGTTAACCACCTTTGCTTTCTCACTATCTCCGTCTCCACCGACTCATAAAGCTGGCAATGTCCTTGATCTCATATTCTCAAGGAACTGCACTACTTCTAACCTCTCTGTAAACCCGCTCCACACCTCCGATCACTTCTTCATTTCATTCTCTCTACCCCTTTCCAAACATAACAAACTAATCTCTTCGCATCCTGCACTTGTCCGCCATAACCTCCGTTCCCTCTCCCCCTCTACCTTTGCCTCCTCGGTGCTCTCAGCCCTCCCTTCCTCTGACTCGTTCCAACTCCTGCCTCCAAACTCTGCTGCAGAAACTCTCCTCTCTACTCTCTCCTCCTCTCTGGACTCTCTCTGTCCTCTCACATCTCGACAGGCTCGTCAGTCCCCTCCTGCTCCCTGGCTAAATGACGCACTGCGTGCTAATAGAACCGTCCTTAGGGCAGCAGAGCGGAAACGGTGGAAATCCAAACACCGTGACGACCTCCTAACCTATCAGGCTCTCCTCTCCTCTTTCTCTGCTTCGATCTCTCAGGCAAAAAGCACTTTCTTTCAAGATAAGATCCAATCTTCCTATTCCAATCCTAAAAAACTATTTTCCATCTTCTCCACCCTCTTGGACCCTCCCAAAGCCCCTTCCCCCTCCTCCCTTCTGTCAAGCGACTTTGTTAACCACAGGTTGACGATATTCGCTCTTCTTTTTCTGACTCACCTTTACTCACCGCCGGATCACCTGAGCCACCTTCAACCGGCACACTAACCTCCTTTTCCCCTCTCTCTCCAAGTGAGGTTCTTACCCTCATTACCTCTGCCCGCCCCACCGCCTGTCCTCTGGACCCTATCCCTTCAAACCTCCTTCAGACTATCGCTCCTGATATCTACCGTTTCTCACCCATTTCATCAACACTTCTCTAACTTCTGGTCACTTTCCAAACAGTCTCAAGGAGGCAAGAGTAAACCCTCTCCTAAAGAAACCCACTCTCAACCCGTCAGATGTTATAAACTACAGGCCTGTCTCTCTCCTCCCGTTCCTGTCTAAAACACTTGAACGCGCTGTCTTTAAACAACTCTCCCGTTATCTCCATCAGAACAATCTTCTGGATCCGCACCAGTCTGGTTTCTTTTTTTTTTTAATTTATTCTACTAAAATCATACAAAAACAAAAACGTATAATTCATACACACAAATGAACAAAATTAGTAGAAGCGGGAGGGCTGAAGCATAGCTTATGGGGAGTAGCCCTCCCGTGCATCGTCATTAGCATCAATATAGTAATGGCACATATTTCGTCAAAAACGTATAGAAATTAAGGAGTACAAAAAAATAAAGAAAACTAACGAAAACTGGAAAAAAAATAAAATAAATAAAATAACAGTTAGGGCAAGAAAAAAGTAAATGCATATATAAGCAACACTGGGAATATCAAATACTTGTTAGCTGGAGTAATCTGCAAATATAATTGTTTTTACTTTAGTTTTGAATTGTTGATGACTAGTAATACTTGAAAGGTCTGAGTGAAGTCCATTCCACGTTCTAACTCCGATTATGGATAAGCTGTGTGATTTGATGGTTGTTCTACAGGGCTTGCTATACAACCAGTTAGGATGCCTGGTTGGGTATTTCCTAACTGTGGTTTGGAACTGCTTTTGAATGTTAGTAGGCATTTTGTTATGGTAAATGTTGTGCATAATCAGTACTGTTTTAAGTTTTACTATATCAACACATTTGAATAGATTGAGTTTTTTGAATATGGGAGTTGTGTGTTCATATTTACCAACACCACAGACTATTCGTAATACTTTTTTTTGGGATGTTATTATTTTTTGTAGATTTGTTGCGTACGTGTTTCCCCATATTTCGGAGCAGTAATAAAGGTAAGGGAGAAATAGACTGTTATAAAGAGTTCTGAGTATTTTTTCCTCGAGAATGTTCTTAGTACGATACAAAATACCTATTATTTTTGACAGTTTAGTTTGTACATAATTTATATGATGCTTCCAGTTGAGTTTTTCATCAACAATGAGTCCTAAAAATTTACATGCACCAACTTTCTCTATCTCAGTATTGCAAATCCGTATAATACAGTCATTTCTACTCTCAGACTTTGTATTGAATAACATGTAATTTGTTTTGGCCACATTAAGGGATAATTTATTAACTGCAAACCAGTTACATAGTATTTCCAATTCTGCATTAACAATTTTAACAAGATCACCAAGATTATGATGGGAGCAGAGAATGGTGGTATCATCGGCAAACAAAATGAATTTTAACATGTCTGAGGTGTTGATAATGTCATTAATATAAATCAGGAACAGTTTTGGACCTAAGATTGATCCTTGAGGGACTCCACATGTTATAGGAAGATTGTTTGATTTCGCCTCGTCTATGTCCACATATTGTAGCCTATTTATCAGATAACTCTTGACCCATTCTTTGGCTTGACCCCTTATGCCATAATGTTCTAATTTGTGAAGCAGTATGGTATGGTTCACAGTATCAAAAGCCTTGTTAAGGTCAATGAATATACCAGCTGTAATCATTTTTTTTTCAATGTTGTTGGTAATTTCTTCAACCAATTCAATTACTGCTGAAGAAGTAGTGATTTTTCTGAAATCCATATTGGCTGGGGCATAGTATATTAAATTTGCTGAGGAATGACTCCAGACGGTTGTTAAAGAGTTTTTCCAGGATTTTTGAGAATTGTGGTAGTAAAGAAATCGGTCTATAATTATTAAGACTAGATTTATCACCAGATTTGAAAACCGGAATTACCTTCGCGATTTTCATTTCATTGGGAAAAATACCTTGTTGAAACGATTTATTGCATATATTTACTAGGGGGGCTACAATATTTGGTGCAACTTGTTTAACAATATTCATACTAAGTCCTAAATAATCTTTGGACTGTTTACTATGTTGAGTATTAATAATATCAAGCAGTTCATTTTGCGTGATTGGGTTCAGGAACATACTCTGTTGGTTGCAGTTTTTCAGAAAATCATCCACTTTAGATGAAGTTGGGCTGATTTTACTCGCCAGGTTGCGGCCAATTTCAGTAAAGAACTCATTAAAGCTATTTGCAACATCCGTTGGGGTTTTTCCTTCAGTTTGGAATTTCTTGAATTCGTTTCTGTTGTCAGTTCTTTTCTTCTTAATTATGCTATTTATTACCTTCCAAGTGGTTTTCATATCTCCTATGGCATTTTCTAATTTTTCAGAGAAGTATCGTTTTTCACAGTTTCTAAGGATTGTAGTCAATTTGTTTTTATACAATTTATAACGGCTTTCATCTTCAGTGCTTTTACTTTTCAAAAAAGTCCTATATAGTGCATTTTTCTTACAGCAAGCGTTTTTCAGTCCACGAGTGAACCAGGGTTTTGAGTCATTATTATTCCTGTTGCCAATCTTAATTTTAATATATGG
This sequence comes from Pseudochaenichthys georgianus, assembly GCF_902827115.2. NCBI lineage: Eukaryota > Metazoa > Chordata > Actinopteri > Perciformes > Channichthyidae > Pseudochaenichthys > Pseudochaenichthys georgianus. The sequence continues at coordinate 5,330,152 of NC_047517.1, read as the reverse complement.
ACAACATTCATTCATGTTTTGCATGAAAATCCTTACAAACTCATTATAGGATTTGTTTACATCTTTAATCTCAAATACTTCTTGCCATTTTTCATTTTTTAAGTTAATATTTAATTTATTTAGAGAACTGTCATTTAATGTCCGTTTAGTTATGTATGTCTTTTGTTCTTTATTATTTACAGGTTCTCTTCCGCAAATTGTGAATATTGGCAGGTGATCACTGACATCAGTGATGAGGGCCCCACTATGATGTTCCGTTTCAAGGACGTTAGTGAAAATGTTATCAATTAACGTTTCAGTAGTGCTAGTTAACCTGGTTGGTTTGGTTATTAGAGGGAGAAGCCCGAGAGAAGAAAACATATCCATAAAGTGTCTCGCCTGTTGGAGCGAGTTGTATTTTAATAAATTAACGTTGAAATCTCCACACACATAAAGGTTTTTAATTCTATGAGGTCTGAGCATTTTTTCTACTTGTTCATTAAATTCCTCAAGATTGCTTCCAGGCTTTCTATACATGCATGAGACGAGTATATGTTTGTTCTGTTTTAGCTCAATGTCTACGGTGACAGATTCAAGGAGGTTGTTGCAACAGAGGGAAAGACTCTCTACCAATCTCGCAGAGAGTGTGTTTTTAACAAACAGTGAAACCCCTCCACCTCTTTGGAGCTTGCGATTCATATGAAAAGCCACATAATCGGGTAAAAAATTGTCAACAGTGTTTGAGTCTGTTTGCCAGGTCTCTGAGATTGCAATGATGTCAAAAGATCTATTTATGAGTTGAAGATATAATTTGATTTTGTCACTATTTGCATTAAGGCTACGGGCATTAAAGTGTATTAATGAAAAACCATTAATAGCTTTAAGTTCTAAGTTAAAAGTGTTTCACTATAGTAGCAGCAGTTGTTGGTAAGATTCCTGAAGAAATTAGAGTCTGGGTCAATGTGGGAGTCGAAACAGTTCTGTCTTATTAGATTTTCATCAAAGAGATTTAAATCCTTAGAGTTCACTCCGGTCACTGTGGTCACTGGGACTGGGTGATTTGAGTCCATGGTGCATACACGGAGGTAAGTTCATGACTGATCATACAATACAGAGGATTTATATTAACACACAGGACAAGATACAAAACTGAATATAACGGATTATTATCGAGTGGTCGATGTAACTTTTGACTCACGCTTAATGAATGAAGTAAGGGAAAATAGCGCATAGATATAATTGCATTATTTGTCAATACTTTACCAATAGCGGGAGTAATATTCTTATCCTCAGAGTTCATTAAAATATAGATAAATCCACACTGTCCTTCACAATCGATACTTTTCCTTCGTTTGTTTTAATGAATATTTTACAGTCCCTGATCCAGGTAGCTTCGATTTTGTTCCTCTTCCTCAGGTCTCTCGCAGTTCTTGCGATATCCGCGTTCCTTTTCGTGAGGTGCTCGTTAATGTAGATTCCGGTCCCTTTCAGTTTCTTGGCATTTATCATCATACGAACTTTTGTCTTTCTGCTCACAAGTTTTATGATCACCCTTTGGAATCCACTTTCCGACGGCTTCCCAAGTGTGTGGCAGATCTCAATCTCCTCAGACTTCAGGTACACGCCACGATCGTTAAGTGCCTCGAGCACCTGTGTTTCGACCGAATCATGTCCGTCTTTGTCTGTAGAAGGCGCAGAATCTCCTTTCACTACCTGGGAATATGGTTTTATGATTTTTAATCCGGTCACGATAACATCCTCTTTTCGGGTGTGTTGTTCAAGCTCCTCGATCCTTCTCTCCAGCGTGACAATCTTCTCGTCTTTTTCCTTCATTATCCTCTCCATGCTTCCGATCGTTTCCAGCAGTTTTTTAATTGTTATGCTGTCATCCTTCCGGGTCTTATTTAAGTCACTTATATCCTTGGTAATACTGGATAAAGCGTCCTTAATTTCTAGGAGATCAGCGTTCGCTGCGTTCGCAGCATTCGCTCGTGTCGCCATCGTGTCATTCAGGTGTGTCCACTGAACAAACAAACTCAAAACTGATATTTTTAGCAGCAGTAGAGATGCATTAGCTTGTGCATCTCTATGAAGTCCTTTAAAGTAAGATGCCACAGTTCGTTGCAAAGCTAACCTCAAGTTACTTCGTTTGCATTCGAACAGTAGCAAGCGATACAACGGCTACTGACTGTCAGCATATAAGAGATTACCAAGGCAGGTCACTCCACAGAAACTGCTCTCATTGCTGTCACTGAGGAACTGCACACTGCTAAAGCAGCCTCCCTCTCCTCTGTCCTCATCCTGTTGGACCTGTCTGCTGCATTCGACACGGTGAACCATCAGATCCTCCTTCACACTCTCCAAGAACTTGGAGTTTCAGGCTCTGCACTTTCCCTCCTCACCTCATACCTCAAAGACCGCACCTACAGGGTTACTTGGAGAGGGTCTGAGTCCGACCCTTGTCAATTAACTACAGGGGTCCCTCAGGGCTCTGTTCTTGGTCCTCTCCTCTTCTCCCTGTACACAAACTCGCTCGGATATGTCATTAGCCTGCATGGTTTTTCATACCACTGCTACGCTGACGACACCCAATTAATTCTGTCCTTTCCCCGCTCAGAGACCCAGGTCGTCGCACGCATCTCTGCTTGTTTAGCTGACATCTCTCAGTGGATGTCCACTCATCATCTCAAGCTCAACCTTGACAAAACTGAAGTGCTTTTCCTTCCGGGAAAAGATTGTCCCTCTCTTGACCTAACTATCAACATCGGCCCCTCTGTTGTTTCCCCGACTCAGACTGCAAGGAATCTGGGTGTGATCCTAGATAACAACCTGTCGTTTACTGCAAACATCGCTGCTACAACCCGCTGCTGCAGATACACGCTTTTCAACATCAGGAAGATACGTCCCCAGCTGACCCAGAAATCGACGCAGGTTCTGGTCCAGGCTCTCGTCACCTCACGCCTAGACTACTGCAACTCCCTCCTGGCTGGTCTACCTGCATGTGCCATCCGACCTCTGCAGCTCATTCAGAATGCAGCGGCTCGTCTGGTCTTCAACCTTCCAACATTTTCCCACACCACGCCGCTCCTCCGCTCCCTCCACTGGCTTCCGGTAACTGCTAGAATCCACTTCAAGACACTGGTACTTGCGTACCATGCTGCGAATGGATCTGGCCCTTCCTACATCCAGGACATGGTTAAACCGTACACCCCAGCACGTGCTCTACGCTCTGCATCAGCCAAACGGCTCGCTGCACCCTCGCTGCGAAGGGGACCCAAGTTCCCATCAGCAAAAACACGTGGGTTTGCTATCCTGGCTCCAAAATGGTGGAATGAGCTCCCCATTGAAATCAGGACCGCAGAAAGCTTACACACCTTCCGGCGCAGACTGAAAACTCATCTCTTTCGACTCCACTTCGAGCGATAGAATGACTAACAAAGAACTGCTAACAGAGCACTTAAGGCCCTGACACACCAAGCAGTCACCAGAGGACTAGCCGACTCTGAAGTCGGCTGTTGCCTGGCCGTGTTCTCCTGCGTTTTGGCCATGTGTCGCACGGGAACACACCGCACCGACTTCAGTGCGTGAGTGGCAATAACTCTCCTTACCAGCAGGCGGCGGTAGTGTGTATTCGTCATTCAAAAGAGGCAACAACCGGAAGACAGAGAAGAAGAAGAGTATATTTTCTCAGTAATATCATACAGAGCTGGCGTCTCCTGGATCAAGGTGATGAGCAGGTCTTCGTTTGCATCATTCCAGATCGCCATGATGAGATGAAAATGAATAGCAGTCTGTGTGTGCCTTCTTAAATCGTTTGTTTACGTCCCTCACTTCCGCTTCGCTTCTCATGCACTGATTTGCTAGCTGAACAGCCAATCAGAGTGATTATTTGGTCCGACTGCCAGACCCGATGCATGGCCGATTCAACATGTTGAATCGGCCATGCATCGGGTCTGGCAGTCCAAATAAGGCGTGTCAAGGTCGACGGTGCGGGACACACCAACCTGACTACGGCGCCGCGAATGCCCGACAGCCTCTGACGGCCTCTGACTCCCAAAATCGGGTTGGTGTGTCAGGGCCTTTATATACTAATAAAGGACTGGCTTATCTAAAGCCAGTTGGGTAGCACTTGAAACGATTGGCTCTTTGAAACCTGATGTTCTTATATGATTCTGTTTTCTTCAAGGTTGTGTCTTCCTGGTCGAATGTACTTATTGTAAGTCGCTTTGGATAAAAGCGTCAGCTAAATGCAATGTAATGTAATGTAATCTGGACGACCTCATAGTCATGTCCAGGTCCATGGAATGGGCAATGTTTCACACAGCCCAATTGATCCTACACCTAACCAAGTTTGGTTTTGCGGTCAATTGGAAGAAGAGCAATCCCATACCTCACCAGCAGGTGCAGTATCTGGGGATGGTGCTCAATGCAGGCTACGCGCCACGCTGTCAGAAAGCAGACAGGCGTCCCTGCTGTGGGCAGTTCGCAGACTGCGACAGGGGGCAACAGTGACGGTGTTGACCATCATGCAGACTCTGAGTCTCATGGCGGCCACTCACTCCGTGGTGCTGCTGGGGTTGCATCTGTCAGTCATACTAGTGGCCCCAGACTGCCGCGTGGCGCCGTGGTTCGTGGAGGTGACATAGATGATGGTGGGCCAGCCCTGGGCAGTTCCTCAGGTCTGGGGGGCAATGTCTCAGGGGACTGGTGCGATAGGGGCGTTACCCTCTCTGAGCCAACCTCTCCAGGCTTGGCTCCTGAGAGGGACAGGCTGAGACAGGTGGGATTGTCTGACGAAGTTATCTAGACTATCCAAGCAGCAAGAGCAGGATCCACCACAGCCTGTTACAGGCCAAAGTGGTTGGCATTCCAGCGATGGTGTGAAGAGGGAGGTCTGGAGCCCTTATCTTGTACACTGGGCTCTATACTGTCCTACTTACAGTTACTGGTGGACAGAGGACTGGCTTATTCCACTGTTAAACTGTATGCAGCAGCCATTTCATCCTGTCATGAGGGATTTGGCGGCAGGTCAGCCTTCAATCAGCCGCTTATGTCGCGGTTTTTGCAGGGGGTCAGGAGGCAGCGCCCAGTGGTGTATGCCTCCGACCCGCAATGGGATCTGCCGTTGGTGCTCGAGGCTCTGGTCACAGAACCATTTGAGCCTCTGGAGCTCTCCTCCCTGAAGGCGCTGTCATTAAAAATAGTGTTGCTGCTGGCCCTGACTTCGGCCAAGAGTGTGTCCGAGCTGACCGCTCTGTCGGTGCACCCGAGTTGCCTGTGGATCGGGGGGGGCCGTAGCAGGGCGACACTCAGGCCGACACTCAGGCCGACACTCAGGCCGAACCCCTCCTTTGTTCCCAAGAACTTAAGGAGTTCGTTCAGGTCAAGTGCTATACAGCTGGGCGGCTTTAGGCTGCGGCCACACGAGGACGAATACGGCTAAACGCATAGGATTAACGCAAACGCAATCACAAACAAGCTTCCGTCCACACGCAATAGTTATCCGGATAGTGTCTGCCCACACGAGACCGCTCCGTTTAGCTCCAACCGCTGGAGAAGCTGCAGTACATATGCAGGAGCCTGTACGTGGCGCTGTAACTTCCTCCACAAAAGCAGCGAAGAAGCATGGTTGTCATGGTTGCCCTTCTGTTTATTCTCCGCGGTGGGGGCCGAGGGAACCGGGCAGAGTTTTTCGCCAGTCAACGTGTATTAAAGTTTAAATCTTCTGGACAAAATGATAAAAGTGCCGGTCAAAGGTCTTCTTTGTTATTTATTGAGCTTTAAAACAAATGAATAACGACTCTATATATTATAATAATAAAATACTCGGAGCCTCTCTTTTTCCTCCCTCTCTTCGGACAGCGTCAGTGTCTGTCTCATGCAGCATCTGATCCAGTAATCAGTGACCCGGCCGACAGTAAAAATAAACATATTTATAACTAGTTTAGGGAGTTTGAGAGGTAATTAAAATAGCTAAGGGTGATGATCTGACTTGAAGTGTGTGTGTTTTGCTGCAGCGGGAGGAGCTGCAGGTGAGCAGAGCTGCGTGTCTCCGTCCTGTCAGATTACACTTCACTCGCGTTTATGTCCATATCGAGAGAAAGATAAATAATCTGAATTCAGGGTGCAGTTTACTTTGACACGGGGGTGAGCAGCAGAGGTGGGGAGAGGCGGGGCTATTGCCTCATCATTATTGCTGTAGATGTTGCACAAACAACTGTAGCATGGTCAATAGCGTCCGGAGCACGATAGCAACTCTGCGATCCGCCATTGTTGTTGTTGTTGGTGGCGAAACACTTCAGCAATGGCGCGGGGTAAGCGGAGGTGAGCAGAAGAGGTGGGGCTATTGCGCAATCACTATCAGTGATCTGGAAATGTTCGGATAGGGCGTACACACGGAGCCGTTTGACCCCCCAGAGAGTTGCGTATGCCTTTCTATCCACCTTGGGACCCGTTATCGTTTCCTCAGTCGTTTAGTGCCGTATTCGGTCGTCCTCGTGTGGCCGAACGGTCTATATGACACTAAACAGTAACGCAAACGACCGAATTCGTCCTCGTCCCACGAGGACGAAAACGGCTAAACGCATAGGATTAACGCAAACGCAATCGCAAACGCAATCGCAAACGCAATCGCAAACGCAATCGCAAACGCAATCGCAAACGGCTTCCGTCCACATGCAATAATTATCCGGATAGTGTCTGCCCACACGAGACCGCTCCGTTTAGCTCCAACCGCTGGAGAAGCTGCAGTACATATGCAGGAGCCTCTACGTGGCGCTGTAACTTCCTCCACAAAAGCAGCGAAGAAGCATGGTTGTCATGGTTGCCCTTCTGTTTATTCTCCGCGGTGGGGGCCGAGGGAACCGGGCAGAGTTTTTCGCCAGTCAGCGTGTATTAAAGTTGAAATCTTCCGGACAAAATTATAAAAGTGCCGGTCAAAGGTCTTCTTTGTTATTTATTGAGCTTTAAAACAAATGAATAATGACTCTATATAATATAATGATAAAATACACGGAGCCTCTCTTTTTCCTCCCTCTCTTCGGACAGCGCCAGTGTCTGTCTCATGCAGCAGCTCATCCAGTAATCAGTGACCCGGCCGACTGTAAAAATAAACATATTTATAACTAGTTTAGGGAGTTTGAGAGGTAATTAAAATAGCTAAGGGTGATGATCTGACTTGAAGTGTGTGCGGGAGGAGCTGCAGGTGAGCAGAGCTGCGTGTCTCCGTCCTGTCAGATTAGACTTCACTCGCGAGAGAAAAATAAATAATCTGAATTCAGGGTGCAGTTTACTTTGACGTGGGGGTGAGCAGCAGAGGTGGGGAGAGGCGGGGCTATTGCCTCATCATTATTGCTGTAGATGTTGCACAAACAACTGTAGCATGGTCAATAGCGTCCGGAGCACGATAGCAACTCTGCGATCCGCCATTGTTGTTGTTGTTGGTGGCGAAACACTTCAGCACTGGCGCGGGGTAAGCGGAGGTGAGCAGAAGAGGTGGGGCTATTGCGCAATCACTATCAGTGATCTGAAAATGTCCGTATAGGGCGCACACACGGAGCTGTTTGACCCCCCAGAGAGTGGCGTATGCATTTCTATCCACCTTGGGACCCGTTGTCGTTTCCTCAGTCGTTTAGTGCCATATTCGGTCGTCCTCGTGTGGCCGAACGGTCTATATGACACTAAACAGTAACGCAAACGACCGAATTCGTCCTCGTGGGGCCGCAGCCTTAGTCTTCCACCCCATATTGGGGACAGGGAGGCTAAACTGCACCTCCTCTGCCCGGTACGTGTGCTGGCATGTTATGTGGAGAGCACGGCTGTCATTAGGCGCAATGAACAGCTGTTTGTGTGCTTCAGGGGGGGTGTGGCCGGTAAAGCTCTGTCCAAGAAACGCCTGGCAGAATGGCTCTGCGAGTGCATTACACATGCCTACGGTCAGGCGGGGAGAGCCTTCTCCACGGGGGTCCGTGCGCACTCTACACGAGCTATGGCTGTGTCAACAGCCTTATTTAGCGGCGTGAGTGTGGAGGACATATGCACGGCAGTGTCTTGGTCCACGCCAGGCCACTTCATAAGGTTTTATCCCTTGGAAATGTCTGGCTCCTTCTCATCGTCTGTGCTTGCTGGGGCAACACAGGACTGGTGAGGGGGGGAGGCGGGCTGTGGGTCAGTAGTTATCTGACCCCCCCCCCCCCCTGGACATAATGCACTTATGGTTTCCCATGCTCCTTAGGCACCCGGGAAACATGGTGCGCAGTGAGCCCCATACAGGGCTGGAGCCTTCCTCACTTTTTTCCATGCACACTCTTCACGAGGTAAGCGTGTCTGAGTGTGCTCTATCAGCCTAGTAAACTGCGGCCCCGACTCCTCCACGGTCATGGCCGAGGGAGGAGAGGTTGCGGTGCAGTGGCTGCTAATCAAAAAGCCGTTCCACATTAAATAAACAGATGTGGAGCAGATGTTGAGTTTACATTATCTAAGCAGAGCTACTCAAGTATCTAAAACTTAAAATGCTAAATTGTATACTTACAGGATTTGAGTGTATTAACTAAGAAAAAGTAAATATAGATTAGATTAGAATCTTTAATGACCACACAGCCAGGCTGGTGGAATTCGTGTTCAGTGCAGTGTATTACAGCTTGTTCCATACAATAAACAGACAATAAAAAGTACAACACACAGCACAGGGCAAAGACATATCATAACATAAAGTTCAAGGTGTGGTGGATTGTTATTGTTCATTGGGGTTATGTAGAGTCCATTTAGTGTCCGTATTGCAAAGGGGAAGAAGCTGTTTTTAAAGCGAGCGGTTTTGGCGGACAGTGACCTGTAGCGCCTCCCTGAGGGCAGAAGTTGGAAGACATGGTGACCTGGGTGGGAGGGGTCCGAAATTATTTTCTTTGCCCTTGTGACAGTTCGTTGGTGGTGAAGTGATTCGAGTGATGGAAGGGGACTGCAATCAAACTAAAATCAAGTCAAAGGATGTAAATTGTATTAACAGCGCTACGCATTATGGCATAATCATAATCACTATTATTTTCAATTCAGAACAAGAGTTTTTATCATGATTATTGATTAATAACTTTCACTTCTAAACTTTTTGCCTGCTAATGTACAATTTGGGCTACACAATTTTGGAAAAAATATTTTGTTTGGCATTAAAATGCATCAATTGAGAACCTCTTCTAAAAATAAATAAAAAAGTAGGTGGCAGTGGCTCAGTCTGTAGGGACTTGGAACTGAAGGGTCGCCGGTTCACGTCCCCATTGGACCAACAACAACAAAAAGTGAGCTGGTAGCTGGAGAGATGCCAGTTCACCTCCAAGGCCACTGCCGAGGTGCCCTTGAGCAAGGCACCTAACGTTGAAACTGCTCCCTTAGCGCCAGGTACCTGGCAGCCTCTCTGCTCTGCTACCTCTCCTATGTGGTTGTGTGTGTGCATGTACAGTATATCCTCTGTGTGTGTGCATGTATATCCTCCCTGTGTGTGTAATGTGTGTAAACACAACAGAGTGGGGAAAGACATTTCCCTGTAAGGGATTAATAAAGCATATCTTCTTCTTCTTCTTCTTCAAATTAGTGTTTGTTTCTTTAATTGAGTGCTCTAATTCTCATGTTTATGTCAAACGAAAGCATCACATATGTACCTGCCCTAAGCTGTGTGTGTGTGTGTGTGTGTGTGTGTGTGTGTGTGTGTGTGTGTGTGTGTGTGTGTGTGTGTGTGTGTGTGTGTTTTGTCAGCTGCGGCCACCTGTACCACTACCAGTGTCTGCAGCAGAAGGCCTGCGGGGGGGGCGTCACTTCAGAGCTCAACCAGCGCTGGAGCTGCTACAAGTGTTCCTCCAGCCAGGGGGGGAGGGGGGGGGACTACCACCGAACTGAAGAGAGGCCGCATCACGTCCCTGGCACAGGTGTGTGTGTGTGTGTGTGTGTGTGTGTGTGTGTGTGTGTGTGTGTGTGTGTGTGTGTGTGTGTGTGTGTGTGTGTGTGTGTGTGTGTGTGTGTGTGTGTGTGTGTGTGTGTGTGTGTGTGTGTGTGTGTGGTGTGTGTGTGTGTGTGTGTGTGTGTGTGTGTGTGTGTGTGTGTGTGTGTGTGTGTGTGTGTGTGTGCAGGGTTGGGAGGGTTACTTTGTAAATGTAATCAGTTACTGAATACATGGCTCTGAAAGTAATCCGAATACAGTTACAGTTACGTGTCTTAAAAAAGTAACATAATCAGATTACTTTTGGATTACTTTCTTTTTCCTGGGTATGTTTTGGTGAACAGGAGACACAAAAAGCAAAAGGAAACTGAACGTGTTTTTACGGTTTTAATGGCTTATCAAGAGCACAACTGAAACATCACATCTGAAACGATGTAACAACATAATACACTCTTTGGGAATGCAGCTTGGGACGTGAGGAGTGAGGGACACGGCTTAGAACGGGCGTGTCGCCTTCTGTCCTGCCAGTGTTGGCAGGACATGAATTAAAATGTCGAACTCGGACTTCATTTTAAGGAGTGTGTGCACCAGTCTGCCTTGATCTATGTATTCAGTGTGTGTGTGTGTGTGTGTGTGTGTGTGTGTGTGTGTGTGTGTGTGTGTGTGTGTTTTAGAAGATCCTAACAAAGATTGTTTCAGATGTTTTCACATGCTAACCTTTTATTTGTAAAGCTTTTGGTCAGGGTGTCGCAAATCTACGGTTATCGTCTAGACAGGACCATGTCTATGGCCCCTTGGTTCCTACTAAACATATTCATGTATAAATATAAGCTTACAAGCATAGGGTTCTATTTTCCTGCAGGCGCAAAGAAGCACTTGGGTGCAAGCAGATTTGATGCACTTTTCTTTAGTAGAATGTATCTTTAGCATCAGTAATTTACTGGTGCTGAACTAATGTGTTGACAAATTATCTCAGACCAACCATTGTATAAAATGATTTGATGATTCTGTAGAATATTTGAATAGATACACTGTTGTGAATTTTCTTCCAATAGCTCACAATCCTGACTGCCTGTTCTTCTCTCCATCTCCCAGACTCGTGTTACGTCGGTGCATCATGACGGAGGAGCAGAGGCTAACGGGAAGAAGGTACAGCTCACAGACAGGATATAGAAATAATGTACTGCTGGTGGGCCGCCATCTTCGGCTCTTGTTATGTTTTACAGTCAGATTGAATTTCAGTCGTTCAATTTAAAAAGGCAATTCCTGCTTATAACAGCCTGGGCCTCGTGTCCTGCGACTTATTTTTTTACATAATGTACATCATTTGTAGCAGTGCTATAAACACAGTACATAAAGCTTTATTGCAGCATTCTAATGTGTCTACTGTCAGGTATGTAGGGAGGTGTGTGACGCAGTGGGTTGTGCGTAGGTGTTCGGATCAGGGGATCTCTCTCTCTAGGTCGTCCTTAGACGAGCCCTCCATCGTCACTTCCAGTCATCCCGGTTCTCCATACATCTGGCCAGTTCACCATCCGCTGCGATGTTCCTGCGGACTCTCGCCGCTGGAAGTATAGGATTTGGGATGACTTTGTTCTTCATGGTTGGCTTTACTATGCTGATTAAGGGCGCAACTCCTCTGTCTTGGTTTTAGTTCAGAGTGTCCTTCTCCTAGATGGGTTGCCTTCCATGGCTATGAGCCCCATCTGCCCCTGCTATTTTGCCCATAGCTGGGGAGCAGTTTTTAGGGAACGGTTTCAGGTAGAGAGGAGACTTGGGGCTTTTAGCAATATAAAAAAGGTGTATTTCTGCTGCTTGTACTACAGCTGCTCTCTGCATTAGTTCATTTTAGTTAGTGCTTATTCTTTGACAACCTTCTTCTGTTCTTCGCCGTGGGCCAGGTGTTTGTTGAAGCAATGCTGGACTCTCAGCAGGAGCAGTCCTGGGATCAGCTGCGCTGTCTGTACAGAGGACCGTCCAGGGTGAGCTCAGGAAGAACCTCCCTGTTAACACATTAACCTTTTGAAGTATTCTTTTATGATTTTCAACAAACAGAAAGGTTGAATTGTGATAATATAATAGATTTGACACAGAGATATGAACAACATGATTAACAGCAGCATTACATACAGTAATCTGCTATAATACAGCGTAGTGTTGTGCATGCATTATGCCAACCTTGTTAATAGGACATTGATATTGGTTTAGAAACATGCCAGAGAGCCTCCTTCTTCAGAGTTTTATGGTTTTTTACTATTTTTTTAATTTATATATTTTTTTCTTTTCGGTAACTTTATATTAAGGTACACAAATTCACCATCAACTAGTTGTTAATTAACATGCATATTAGCAGTATATTGGCTCTTTATTAGTCATTATAAAACACTTATGCGCCTCTCAATATGGGCCTAATAAGGCAGCAGCACCACAAGAATAGTAATTCTCCCATAATAACACTTAACAAATATGATCTATTCTTCTGTAACAAGACATGAAACTATAAGTGTTAATTGTGTTTAAATAACTCAAAATGAGGTATTTCTATCTAAGAATATGTTCCCCATTTTAAAGTGAAGTCTTGTTCATAACCAATAAGCTATTAGTTGGACTCTAATTGACCTGAACAGGTTCCCTATTCTGAAGTTGCCTCCTCTTCACACTTTGTAAATACATTATAGCACACAACTACTGAAATTAACCTCAACAGTACATGAACAAAGTAGGCACACGTTGAAATATTATGCATTATGCATTACATGTCACTTGTTAGACGCTTTTATCCAACGCGACTTACATACTCAGTACTGTGGACAATCCCCACAGGAGCAATTTGGGGTGAAGTGTCTCAGGGACACAACGACACGCTGACTGCAGTGGGACTCGAACTTGCCCTGATTCAAAGTTCAGCGCACTAAGTTCAGTGCATTATCCCACTGAGCCACAGCCTCCCTTAAACCAGAGAACATACAAACATTCATTGTGTCATGTATTCTGGTAACTATCACAATAAATACATTGTTTAGTGTTCATAACAGTATTTTAATGTAATAAATAGCTAGTTAATATAATAAAATACACAGTAACAATACAATAATTATACAAAAAACAACCAACCTACAAATTAACCTACATCAAAATAAATATATTATCTAAAACGGGTGCATTTTATTAAAAATAATAAATAGTGTTTAATATTTAAATGGGAACAAAAACGGTAACAATATGTATGATAAGAAATGCAACAAAGAAATTACAACATTTTTTTCTTAAATGTTTTTTTCCCAATCTGGCCAACATTTCTGTCTGTTGAAGCCACTTCTTGAAGCAAAGTGAAAAGAAATGTACATATATAAGTACAGTGATACAGCTTCACCAGCAATAGAGTTATTTTAGACACAATTAACATTTATAGTTTAATGTCTTGTTACAGAAGAATAGATCATATTTGTTAATTGTTATTAAGGGATAATTACTATTCTTGTGGTACTACTGCCTTATTAGGCCCATATCGAGCAGCGCATATTAAGACCAAAACCATGTACAACAACTTCCTTACTTGCAATAAATAAGCACTAATTAGAGGGTCATTGAGGAAAAACTCTCAACTAATGGCCTATTACTTCTAGAATATGGTCATGTAGAATAAGGCAATAATACATGTTTTATAATAACTAATAAAGAGCCAATATACTGCATGTTAATTAACAACTAGTTAATGGTGAATTTGTGTACCTTTAATATAAAGTGTTACCTTTTTTTCCTCTTTTCTCGTGTGTGGAACCCAGGAAGAATAGCCAAGTGTTAGTGCTAATGGATCATAGAAGACATAAATGGTAGTTTTATAACCATGACCAGGACTGGAAACTCCAAAACCATCGAATCTTTTATTAATGCAATTTTTTAAAACTTAATATCTACCTTGCGATTACTATTTAAAGGTCACCTATTATGCTATATTTGAACAATATACACTGAACAAAAATATAAATGCAACACTTTTGTTTTTGCTCCCATTTTTCATGAGATGAACTCAAAGATCTAAAACATTTTCTATATACACAAAATAACCATTTCTCTCAAATATTGTTCACAAATCTGAAAACATCTGTGATAGTGAGCACTTCTCCTTTGCCGAGATAATCCATCCCACCTCACAGGTGTGGCATATCAAGATGCTGATTATTGCACAGGTGTGCCTTAGGCTGGCCACAATAAAAGGCATAAAACAACTTTACTCTAAGTCCCTCCCCTAGATGAATACACAGACACACAGCTGGGGAGGGGATTCAGCGAGAAACTATATATGGGGACAATAGGTTGGGCGGGACATTGCCAGGAGTTCAACGTAAAGCCAGCCCACATTATAGTAATGTCGTCTTATCGGCAGCAACTCTGGATCAGCTCCGTTGTACCCGCATTTTTTGGGGATGTGGGTAAGGAGGAAAAAAGAGAGGGTTTTATTTTCTGACACTTTGTGAGTCTCCTTACACACTAGGGACACATATTTATGTATAAAAGACATCAAAAAGTGCATTTTGCATATTAGGTGACCTTTAACACTTATACAGGTACTTTAGGTAATTATTTCAGTGTATGAGTGTGTTCTAAAATATTTTCTCACTCTCTTTCTTCCAGTTGTCCATCCTTGCAGAACTCTCACAATGCCAAAGCAACGAAAAGACAGGGCTACTGATGCCGACCCAACCCGGGACAGAGAGTTTCCAACTCAAACTCTCTCCTCCACCCTTAATAGAAGAATAGCACCATCACTGGATCATATTTTCTTCATTTGTTCAGAGACTGAGATTTAGCTTCCATCTGATTTCCTTCATTCCCTAACTATCTTTCATAAGTAAATATTGCATTGTAACACTTATTATTATTCAATGACATTTGATATTATATAAAATGTTTCAATATGTTTATTTCAAAACAAATTGTAACTGTCTAATTCTGATAATTGTACTGATCTCATCCATTGTAAATGTAATGCAGTTGGCTGAACTGGGTTGCGTTACTTGCATCTTTTTTGTGATGGAAATTATACTGTAACTTTGTTTACACCCAGTAAAAACACGCTTTAGCCTCTTTTTTTTAGAATGTGTCGGAGCCGGGATGCCTGTTAACTTATTCCGGCAAATTACTCAGACCTGCTAATAACTTCAACTGCCCAATTCAGTTGTGACATTTACAATCGTCCGACAGAATTCAGAGGCATCTCCTCATAAATGGCCGGTGATAATAAAAAGCACATTCACACTTTCATTCAACAAACCAATTCTCATACACACCTATATCCAGCATGAATTCAGAGGACCATCCTCATAGGTGGCTGGGTGCTAATATTCAACAAATCAATTCACATACACCGCTATCCAGCATGAATTCAGGGGGAAGTTCCTCATAGGTGGCTGGGTTATAAAACTAATTTGAACATTCATCAAACAATTCACTCAGCATTCAACAAATCAATTTGAGAGATCTTACCAAGTTTGAGAGCCCTTACCCGGAGAGAGCTTACCAGGGGAAAAAAACCCCACTCTCTAGTTTTCTCCCTCTCAGCTAGTGCTTTTATGATCCACACAGGGACAGAAAACCAAAGACACACCTTCATGCCCATATTTGTGGAA
Source organism: Pseudochaenichthys georgianus (assembly GCF_902827115.2). Lineage (NCBI taxonomy): Eukaryota > Metazoa > Chordata > Actinopteri > Perciformes > Channichthyidae > Pseudochaenichthys > Pseudochaenichthys georgianus. The sequence continues at coordinate 5,314,621 of NC_047517.1, read as the reverse complement.
AAAGGGCATGGCCTCTGATATGCAAGACTGGACATGTACAGACCTATGTTACAGACATATTCTATGGCTATGGCATAAACACCTTTTTGGGGCCTCAGTATTTCTCCAACAAGTCAGGAGCCCCCCCCCCTCCCTATTGTGCACCGCTGTGAGGGAAAACAACTGTCTCCCCTCTCTTATCAGTGACACTCATAAACTATAATATGTTTTTAAACTCAACTTAACAAACCACTTTGTGTGGTACATACTGTGATTATAGAAACATATAATGCATTTTCATTGAGGGTTATACAAGAATATATTTGATTATAATTAACTTTCGTCTTAATTATTCAACCTAATATGGAGACCTCAACAAATGTTATTCTGAAACACTTCTTTATTGTAAAAATATCACAATTACCTTGTCAGCTTCTTATTGATAAATGGTCTGTGTTGACTGAAACCAAAAGTGAAATAAGACTCAAAATGTTACCTCCTTGATAACTGTGGTGCATGCAGCAGAATTTAAAATATTTGATTGGATGTTTCTTAGGCCCAATCCCAAACCAGGCCCAATCCCAAACCACGCCCTACCCCTACACACTCCCCCTCCGTGACGTTGTGAACTCCGTGGAGTGACACTCGCAGCTCAACGAGGCTCCCTCCTGTCAGATGGAGGGAGTAAATACAGCTGCAAGCTTTGGGATGGCCTCCTCTCTCTCGGCAGAAACAGGAAATGCTGTAACTGTATGTAACAACGGTTTCAAATCAGCATCTCTTGGGAAAAAAATAAAAATTAAGAACTAAAATAAAACTCCCAACACCTTTTAATTGTGTTGCTTTTTTGTAAAGCTCTTTTAGTTTTAAACCTGATTTTTATAAGCTTCTCAGTTTTTGCAACAGTCTGGGGGGGGGGGGGAGGAGCTCCAACAAGCCATTTAGGACAGAGTGAATATCGGTGACTACACATACTATACAGAGATGCTGTATGAGAAACCAATGTGAGTTTGGAAAATTGCACAGTATAAATCTATTCTAGACCTCAACAATGGAATTATGATCAGTAGAAATGGCCATGACATGGGCCCTTTCAGAATAGTTGAACTAACAACCGGAAAGTCTGCACACTGTAACCAGAAACAGTTACACATGTAGACTGATTCTTCATTGTAAAAACACAAAAGAGGAAAGGAAAACTGCAGATAGAGGCGAAGTCCCTCCCCTTCCGAGGGATCTCATGGGACCCCGGAAGCGGAAAATTATACATTGAAGTCAATGGGGAGAGAAAAGTAATCTTTCGATCCCGTTTGAATTGTGCCACGAATGACACATATGATGTTTGTCAATTTAAAAAGAACATTTTGCAAGTCAAAAAAATAAAAATGTGTCGTAAAACTGTGAAGTTACAATTTTTTTTGTGTGAAACCGCTCAGTGAACTACAGGTCTCTGGTCTCGCACAATACGCGTCACCATCACAAAGATGGCCGCCACGTTAGCAAATTTCACCTGTTTCTTTCAGAATAAGGCGAAAAGTATAAAACGAGGTGAAAATCACTACAAGTCTGGGCATGTTGAGAGCTGTACATACACGAAAGGGGAGTTAGTCGGTTCTGTAAGAGCAGCGGGACCGGCTTTACAAGGTTTCGGTGAGTAATATGAGTGCAATGTTTAACGTTAATGTCAGCTAGCTAACATTACAGTAGCTAACAAGGTACACTAACGTGTTTTGTTTTCTCCTGAAGAACATCGTGGTCTGTGTATGCTGTGGATAACATTAGTGTTCACAAGAACAAGATACACTCCCGTGTTTTGTTTTAGTTGCTCTTCAGATTGAAGCGGCCAGTTTTATATCGACTATACTGTATGTGTGATCTCCTTTTACATCTCGTGTCATTTGAGTTTATTTGCTGTGTGTAGATTCAAGGGTTTTGGTTATCCAGGCACAGCTGTGTGTGACTCCCTCGGGTACACTGGTATGTGTTTTCCTAATGTAGAGAGCATTGATTAATTAATAAACTACACACTGAGTCTAGATCCTGACCAAATCCTTTTTTTTTGTTGATCAAATGTTTTTCAAAAATGTATTCATACACATTTAGAAAAATACAATGTACAATCACAACCAATACAACACACATTACAGAAAAAACAAGCAACAACAATCAGACAAGAGGACAAAACAATGGAAAATGTCTGTGATTGTGCACGGGGGATGTACAAATGCAGCCACGCTGCAGCATTGGCAATATTTGCCATGTGGCAGATCAGCTCCACAGATGTAGAGTGCCAGTGGAGGAAGCCTGGCACTTCAAAAGTAGTCCAGCTGGTGTCTCAACTGTACCAACAGCGAGAGGAGACATACAACCCACTGGCCAGAGACATCGCCACTGAGGATGTAGACTGGTTCAGGTCTGCACTGAGGGGCACACAGTGTGGCATGGCATGGCTTTTGTCACCTGAGCCAGAGCCGCGGCCTCAACATCAGGCCATTGTCACCGTGAAGGAGCAAGGGGGTCGGGGGCTTGAGGCAACCCTGCCCTGCAATCCTTGCCTCAATGCGACTGAGCAGAGACCAGCAAGCTGCCATCCAGACAGCCACCGTAGGACAGTGGACAAATCCTCAGTGGCAGTTACACAGACAGGGCAGGTTGACAGCCAGCAATTTTGGTGCTGTGCTGCGGTCGGGACTTTCATCCACTCCATGCGCGTCCCTCATGAAGAGGGTGCTTGGGGGGTACAACTTGGACGGAGTCATGGCTGTCAACTGGGGGGTTGTAAACGAGGCCGAAGGGGTGAAGGCTTTTGTGTAGGCCTATCGGGTGACAGTGTTCGAGTCTGGTCTCTTTGTGAGTGAGTCGGGTGTTTTGGGAGCATCACCCGATGAACTTGTGCAGCCATCTGCCCTGCTGGAGGTGAAGTGTCCACACAGCCAGAGAAACATGACCATCGCAGAGGCAGTCCAGTTACCATCCTTCTGTCTCCGTGAGGAGGGTGGGTCTTATGTTCTCAAGGAGAATCACCCATACTGGCACCAGGTCCAAGGGCAGCTGCACATCACAGACCGGAGTCTCTGCTATTTTGTTGTGTGGACCACGAAGGAGGCGATCATCATCCCCATCCCCAAAGACCCTGCATGACATGGAAATCTCCTCCTCCTGGAAAAATTCTACACCCAGCATATGCTCCCTGTGTTGGCCAGTAGAGAGGGGGACATTTAAATAAACATACTCTTAACACCCTCGGACTCTGCGTTGTATTTCGTATGTGTGATGGGATGTTATGCAAATCTTTTGAAAAATGTATCTGTAAATTGTATAATTTTATTTTTCGTATTTGGGATTGTTAGAAACGTCTTTTTGATCTCTCTGTCTATAAACACAAACTGAGTAAGATTGACAATAAAGTTGACTTTGAATTTGAAAAATATATATATTCTTTATGAAAATAGTTGACTGTTGTCAAATGAATCCAAATGAAACGTTGGACTGAACTACAACTACGCCTTTAAATCTCGACGGACTGTTTTTCAGTGGGATGGCAAGTTCCTATCTTTAAACATTTATTCGTTTTTTCTCAGAACAGATTTGATTTTCTGAAGTTAATTTAACTTTGCCGACCATGTAAGGTCATTATTAAAAAGGTACAATCAATTTGTTTAGGGTTGACTAAAATAATGAAAAACATTTCATTTGGATAATTTACTGACAGAATAAGAAACTCAATGATGCTCTACTCACCTGTTCCCGTTTTATAAAGTGAAACAGTTGAAACGATAGATTTTAGTAAACTTAAAAACAACCTCCAAAAGCTATCAAGGAATATACCGAATACTTTTTTTAACTTTATTACATATTTTTATATAAATAGTTTGAATGATCCATAATTGACAGAAGCTTGTGTTTACACTGACCTGTTACTCATATATTAATGTCTTTGTAACTTCAGTAAACCACTACCTCACTCATTTCTTTCATTCATCACGGTTCAGTAAACTAAGTGATACATGAACCAGTTTAATCATAATAACGTAGGATTGCAACTCTTTGAAAATGTAGGTGGCTCTTAAAAGAGCCGTTGTGTTTGGGTGTGCTGGTCTCAGGTCAGTCTAAGCCCTCTCTCCGCGGATGCGGCGGGCCAGCTGGATGTCCTTTGCCATGATGGTGACCCTCATGGCGTGGATGGCGCACAGGTTGCTGTCCTCGAACAGGCCGACCAGGTAGCGCGCACACGCACGCACGCGCGCACACGCACACACACACACACACACACACACACACACACACAACAGCTGGCTATTTCTTTTATCAGGGGATTTTGCAGGTTGACCAAGGCACAGCAAAGCTGTACCAGCACATTTGCCGTGTTCCTGAGGTGGGAAGGAATCAGGTCCAGAATCCTGAACTCCTTTATTCTGGCATTTGCCCTCTCCACATGGATCCTGTTCTTTGCAATTTCCCTGGTTGCTTTCACCTCACTCTGTGAACTTGCCCTTATTTAGGAAAGGGGGAATGTTCACTATGACACCCTCAGGCACAATGTCAGAAATTAAAAAGCCCTTGTCTGCTAAGATAAGGTCGCCAGTCACTAAATGTTCCAGAATGCCTGAATGCTGCATAATGGCCTTATCAGACAGAGCCCGGGAATAGTTGGCTGCAGAAGTTGATGACTCCATTTGGGGCCACAGAGATGAGCACTTTGAAGGAGTGCATCCCTCTGTAGGTGGAGTACGTCAGTTTGGCTTGGTCCATCTGACTTGGGGCGGCCACGTGGATGTCGGTGCAGTCTACAATCATTCTGCAGTTGAAGGTAGAGGACTGGAAAGCAGCAGGCATGCTCTTTTGGTTTTTTTGCCTACTGGGCACAGTGAACATCATGTTCTCGAACAGCAACCTGTGGAGCAGATGGACCATTGTGTTCACCACATTACCCACTGTTGCGGTACTGCAGTGGAACAGCTGTGCAAGGTGCTGGTGTGGATAATTCTGCCGGATCTTCATCATGGCCATGAAGACCTGGTCTGCCAGCAGGATGCCCTCCACTTTCCATCCAGCGAAATAGACAATGGAGCCCTCAAAGTGCTCCACCAACCCTGCCACCCTTTTAAACATGGCCTGATCAGGAAGCCCCGTTTCCATTCGGATGACATCATCAGGTAAGCCTGCTGCTGAATATTTGGCCATTCTCATAAAATTCTCCCCTGCCAGGTCTGCGGAACAACTGGACTGCACGCTGGAGAATTCGGGGGTCAGTTTCTGCAGACTCAGGCTGCAGCTGTGGTCTCTGGACTGATTAACAGCTAAGCTCCCTTTCTCTTTTGTCCACTCAAATACACTTGGCCCTTTCTCTTTTCCATGTGGAAAATGGCAGCTGCATATTCTGCTTTTCTCATCTGGCTCCCCGTCTGCTCATCTACAATGAGAAAATGATATAATTAATTACTAATAATCATTTAAACCTGTTATTACCAATATTTCACAAATTCTTCATGTAAACTTAAGAGCACAGCTGTATGTTGAGTATGTCAACTTTGCTTGGTTCATCTTACTGGGGGGCAGCCACATGGATGTCGGTGCAGTCCACAATAATTTTGCAGTTGAAGGCAGAATGAATGAAGGCAGAATGAATTTATTGACTCAGAATGAAGCACAACTTCATGTTGACATTGACTTTATTTGTAATTGTGTAAACAAATATGAGCATTGATTAGCAAGCAGGACCTGCAGGAACAGAGCATGGTGATGGATGGAGCTGGGAAGAGAGAAGAATAAAGAAAACGGATAAACTTTATTATTGGATATTAAAAATTCAATTTCAAAACAAGTTGCCGCTCCTACAGTTTTCTAGTATGTAAAGATGATTTCACATGACCTATGCAAAATATCACACTCAATACATGTGTGTCTCTGGGGGGTGCATTGTGCCTTTGATGTATATAAATAATATACCATAACCAAATACTATTACGTACAGTGGAAATCAGGTTGCCAGAGCAGGTCAGTCCAGTGTGCATGTTCCTCAGGGTCTCAGCAGTTACAGGTGAGGTAAAGAACATAAAAGAGAAAAAGATCAGTAACAACACTTTAAAGTAACAACACTTTGAATAATGATCTCTTTTAATAATTTACTCTCAGTAATCACTCAACTACAGTCTTTCCAACAAACAGATGTGACGTTAGCCTACCTCCCGCCCCCTAAGCACCTGGTGGATAGGCTACTCTTCAAATGTTTCATAAAATACTTACCATCATGACTACTCTTACTGTTTAACATTTTGGTTTACTTCATGTTAAGGCTAATACAAATGATAAGGCTAAGTAATGTAATGTAATGCTATCTAACGTGCTCGCTACTAGCTAGGTAGCTAACTTGACTATGTTCCATGCAAAACATGTGTATTACCTGATATGTTTGGTCCAACGACTCCTGGTCCTTTCATCAGACGGGAAGCGATAGAACGAGCAAGTGGTATGATCACTTTTGTGATTACAACCTCGTACAAAGCACACAGGCATCTTGTAAAAGTGAATGTCTCTTATATTTATTGGAGGGAATAAATCAGTTAAGAGATCTTCTTCTTCTTCTTTGCTTTAATTACGAGTCGCAACCAGTCTTGGAGCATTATCGCCTATGACATCACTTACGCGACCCAGAATGGGATTTGTAGTCTTTCTAGTTGCGTATTTTTCATAGTCTTATATTTCAACAGTTTTACGACAAACTGTGACTTTTTTTACATGGAAATGATTGTTTAAGATTGACAAACATCATATGTGTCATTCGTGGCACAATTCAAATGGGATCAAAAGATAACTTTTCTCTCTCCATTGACTTCAATGTATAATTTTCCGCTTCCGGGGTCCCATGGACCGGAAGTAGATGGGCGTAACTTTGCCACTCTATAAGGCCTGTGACCAGTAGTGGAATGTAACTAATTACATGTACTCAAGTACATGTACTTAAGTAGAAATTTGAGGTACTTGTACTTTACCCGAGTATTTTTTATTTATAATACTTTATGCTTCTAATTTATTGCATATTGGAAGCAACTTTTGTACTTTTTACTCCACTATATTTATTTTACACATTTTTTTCTGAAATGTGAAGATTACAATATTTAAAAAATGTGAGTATATTCTGCAATGAGTACTTTTGATAATTGATGTACATTTTCCTGATCGTACTAAAATGCATTTACTTCAGTACAATTCTTGTTGCAGTACTTTTACTGTATTCGTACAGTGTGGTATGAGCAGAGTTGGGTGTAACGCGTTACAAAGTAACACCAGTGTGCGAAAAAGTACACGTCCCACCGTCCGGGACGTGTACTATTTACAATATCGGACAAGTAGATCTTTCAATTGACTTGTCCGGCGGACAAGTGAAGTTTTTCGACCTGATTTATTGACAAATTATTGATACATTCAGTTTACAAAAGGCAGAAGTCATTCGCAAATTGTACGTGTCCGCCATTGTTCGTTTAGAAGTGTTAGTTTCGGTTCTGCTTGTCGATTCCTAAGGAAATGCATCTCGCCGCTTTCTGTACAGTTAGACGGGGGCGGAGCGGGGCGGGAAGTGTAGCACAGTGGCAGGCTTGGGAAGCAACATTTTTCCGGTACCGGGATTAATAAGAGTTGTGAGGACTGCAGCTCTCTCTCTCTATGTATGTATGTGTGTTTGTTGTTTTTTTTCTCTTTCTCTTTCTCTCTCTCTCTCTCTCTCTCTCTCTCTCTCTCGAAGTGAAGCAGCCTCATCAGAGGAGACTGGGCCAATTGTACATTCTCAAACTGCACCACTTAGAACTAACTAAACAATGCAGAGATTATTTTTATATAATTGTATTCAATAACCGTAAGAAATTAAACAGTATGTGATTTGTAAATAGGAATACAGATTTGACTTAATGTTTTCATAAATATATTACTAAATAACCGGAATCCAAACGATACCCAACCCTATGTGTGATGCAGTAAAATCTCACTTCTCACTTACGTTAGCGGTGTCATAAAAACCGTGGGAAAATGTAAAATACGATGACGAAGAAGAAGATTCCAGTGGCCCCAATTTTTGTCCATTCTGGACAAGTGAAAAATGTATTCGGACAAGTACATTTCCAAACTCACTTGTCCATGGACAAGTACTCTCTAAAAACTTTTTCTCACACTGAACACGTTACAAAGTAACGCGTTACTGTAATAATATTACTTTGTCGGTAACGGAGTAATTTATAATTCAGTAATCACACTACAGTTACTAACATTGCCCCGACAGGCGTTACTTCGTTACTTTCTAAAATCAGTCATAATCAAACCTCAACAAACACCTGCAAAGAACACATGCTAAGGTGAAGCTAACGCACATAGCTGTTGTTTATTTATATCACACACGTAGTCTGTTCTTCTTCTCTGTTTTCCGGTTGTTGCCTGTTTTGAATGACGAATACACACTACCGCCGCCTGCTGGTAAGGAGAGTTATTGCCACTTACGCATGCGCAGTTCGTACGTGCTCGGCTGAAGTCTTTGCGGTGTGCTCCAGTCTGGCTCCAGTGCAACACATGGCCAACACGCTGACGCAACAGCGTGAGCAGAGATAGACTGCGCAAAATATACAGATAGCAGGAGCCAGAGGACAGCCATGGTCAGATATGAAAACATTCAGGAGCTATCTGGATCAGTCTTATGCGAGAATGGAAACTGAACTAAAGAGAACATTTGAAACTTTAGCAGTCTGCGTGATCTGCCTGTAGGGAGGGGCGGGCCGGCCCTGCGAGTAAAGTAACGAATTACTTTATGTAGAGAGTAACGAAGTAGTGTAATATATTACTTTTTTTTTTTAAGTAATATGTAATATATTACTTTTTTTTTAGTAACGACCCCATCTCTGGGTATGAGTAGGCTACTTTTACTCAATTAAAGAATGTGAATAGAGAGGCGAAGTCCCTCCCTTTCCGGTGGACCTCCATGGGACCTTATTTCGGAAAAATTATGTATTGAAGTCAATGGCGAGAGAAACTTTATCTTTCGATCCCGTTTGAATTGTGCCACGAATTACACATATGATGTTTGCCAATTTAAAAGATAATTTGCAAGTAAAAAAAAAAATGTTTTGCCGTAAAACTGTGAAGTAAGACTTTTTTTGTTTGAAACCGCTCAATGAACAACATCTCTGGTCTCGCACAACAACACACGTCACCAAGATGGCCGTCACTACTGTCTTGCCAAACAAGGGATTGACTACCCTCACTATTGTAACGTCCGAGGTGTTAAGAAATATCTCCGCAATGGAACAAGCTTACGTTTCACTCTCTATTGCATGATAAAGCCCAGGGCAACACCTTCGTCACACATGTTGCCACTTGTTTGTACCATTTCCAGTGTTTTTTTATTGGTTAAGTGGTCCTTGGTATGAAAAAGTTTGAGAAACACTGCTCCAAGGGAAAGGCTACCGTGAGGTTGTATCGCCGTAGCCTGTCATAATGGACAGTTTGGAGAGAGGATTCATCCCCAAACGGGCTACTTAGTTGGTACGTGACTAGGGCTGAACAATTAATAAAAAAAAACAGCCATTGTTCATCAATCAGAAGTGGCCCATGATAGAAGGTGATAGACAGATTGATCCAATCACCTGCCAAGTATTTTTGAAAGTGCCTGCCCTTTACCAAATGGCTTCCAATGGAGCTTTCCTAGATGGTTCGGTGAAACAAACCATCTGAGTCAGGTTAGTAATGCGCCATCACATGTTTTACATATATTACAGGGTGAATCTTAAACTGAAGCTTGACTTTAAAGCAACCCAACGGAAGTTTCATGTAAGTTTAGTTATTTCACTCATATCTCGGGCTGCGGGGCTGCTAGAGACGGGAGTACGTTGATACGACCTTCCTAGCCGGAGATATGGCCGCATTTTACAATAAACTTCCGTTTGGTCGCTAAAAAATAAATATCGCAATTCGAATCGCAATCACAATATTTGTCAGAAAAATCGCAATTACATTTTTTCACAAAATCGTGCAGCCCTATTTGACCCTGTAGTGGTGAAACCGGCATCTGGGTCTCGATGCCAGTCACTGGAAGTTTCCCTGCAGCCGTCCGTGCGAGGATGGAGATGGTGACCGCCGAGAGGGAGACAAAAACCTCACTCCACGCCTTGGCTGACGTTCCCCAGCGCTGTGTGATCCTTGCGGGACATCGCTGCCTGGTCGTCGCGGTGAGAAGTCCGCAGAGGTGTCTCGGGTTCCCGCTCACGTGGAGACCATTCCCTGGCACCAAAACCATCCTGCGGTCTGCGCTGAGGAGAACGGCCCCTGCTGCGGTCGTCCCTGTGGGAATCCCCAGTGGTAGATCTGCAACCAAACCCGCCACAGTCACAGTGGCAGGCACGCCGGTGCACCCTCTGCCCCACTTGGTCCTGCTGACGATCCCAGGTCAAGGCGGAGCTCCCTCTGCCATTCTCAGCTCCACGGCTATGTGCTCTCAAGTCTTTCACCTCAGTCTGTAAGTTGTCCACCTTCAAGGTGAGGCGTTCAACCACATTTATGAGCTTATCCGTGGTATTAGCATTACCAGTGGCGACTGGTCATTAGGGGCACAGCCCCACCTAGTGTCAGCAGAAAGTATTAAAATAATGATTACAACAAAATGCAAAAAATAAATTAAAATATATATAAAATATATTTTAAGTCATTTTTAATCATCTGATTCGTCTGTACATTGCTGTTTTAGTATGTGTTCTTCTAATTAGTGTCTACAGTGTGTGCCTATTGAGCTGTTTGTTTAGAGCAGGGGTGGGGAACCTGCGGCCCCCGGGCTGTATACGGCCCGCGAGACAATTTGGTACGGCCCTCGAGGTAATTTATAAACACACGCAAAAAAGAAAAAAATTAAAGAAATCTAGACCGCAAAAAAATTAAACAAGCGAGTGCCTGTTTTTCCTGGCCAATGTCAGGGTCCTTGAACACAACACAAGCCTAACGTGTCATCACGTGATATGTCTCGTCTGACAGGGATGCAGTTCTGACGGAGAGCACCAGAACGCCGCTCCGCTCCTGCACTTCCAAAAATTGCAGTACCGATAAGGAGCCTGACACATGCCGCAGTTTCTCCGTGTCTGTGTCTTTAGTTGAAAGCCCAGTGGCGATCTGTTCATCTGTCAGACTGATCAGACAGTCAATAACTGTGTTGTTATTAGCATCTGGTTAGCTAGCTATGCTAACGAATATAAGAAGCTTTGTCGACAACCAGTGAGGTAAAGGCACATCTTTATATGATCATTATAGTTATCAAAAAATAAGAGAATAAAGTAAACGGGTATAAAATACTATATGACAGTAAAAAAAGTTGTTATTAATAAACAAGAATACAGTTTGAAAGGGGAGTGATTTGTAAAATATCCATAAAGAAAAATAAATCTGCTTCCAGTTCTGTTTCATCTGGGTGTTGAGAGATGTCTCCATAGATCTCTTCATGTTGCTCTCAAAGTGCAAAAATCTTCGGAAACTAAATACATTTGCACACATCTTGTGTCCATATCTTTCTGTTTTGGTGGTCATGCCACACCGTGCACGTGAATGCATGTGCGAGTCATGGTAAGATATCTGGATTAAGAGGTTGCTTTTTCTTTGCACAGAATGAAAGAAAGGTGAAATTAATGAGCTGTGATTTTATAATTTTTAAGCAGAGGTCAATAATTTGTACGGCCCTCGGAGGATGTTGAAAACATTGAAATGGCCCTTGAGAGGAAAAAGGTTCCCCACCCCTGGTTTAGAGCCACGTGGGACTAGGGATGCACGATATTGGTTTTTTGAAACCGATACCGATAACTTCCTGCTTCTCAAGACCGATACCGATAACCGATATTTAACCAACATTTAATATATATATATATTATATATATATATTAAATGTACCTGTAGTTTTTACACACCTGGTGGTAAAAAAAAGACTAGTAGTGAGCAAATGACATGAGCATTACTACTCTGAACAAAACAAAGCCAAGAACAGTTTTGACTCTTCAAAGTGACCATATTTATTTCCCCAAATAAATATAATTGAGTATTTTTTTGAGTATTGCCTTTTTCAAAAGCCTCGTCGATAGGTAAAAGCCCCGGTGCCTTTGCAGCTGGCTTTGGATTCACCGCTAGTTTAGCAGCGCAGGCGTCTTCGTACGCTTTGAACACACCATCGTAGCGATGGCGATGTTTCAGGTGACTAATCAGGTTGGAAGTATTATAGCTCGTTGCCTTTTTCCCTCCTTGTGGAACTTCTGCATTGCATTTGTTAATACAAATAGCAAGCGAACTATCTAACTCTGAAACTTTGAAATAGTCCCATACTACCGACGACATGTTTGTTTACTGTCCTGGCTTCACGGCCGCACACCATTTACGTCACAGCCAGGCATGAGTTAGGGAGCGCTGGATTTGTGAAAAACTCCCCTCTTCCTAAACCACTAATAACACAGTACTGGCAAAACGGGAGGAGCCGAGTAAAAAACAAGCGCCCCTCATCCCAATCCACCCACACCGCAGTATTTTGTTCTTTTTTTTTTACCCAAAAAATATATTGTATATTATCAGGGCTATTAATATTTTATCGGGTTTATCGGGATGACGTCATAATTCCTAATATCGGACCGATAATTATCGTGCACCACTATGTGGGACAAAACCCGATCCTGCCCCTCCCTCTCACTGTCTAAGTGAACGGTGACTGTAAAAACTACACTGCGCATGCTCAGAGTATTTTCCTATTTAATGTGTGTGGCAAAAAAAATGACCATAGGGGCATAGAGCTGCCATCCCCACCATACGTCATCTCACATAATTCAGAGCTGATTGGCTGTAAGTACGTGTGCCGCGAAAAGTGTGGTGTGTGTGAAGAGGAGAGAGACGTGTCCTAAAACCAGGAAGTAAGCTGTGCATGGCTTCCCTCCACAAAAAAGCAATGAGATTTCTTCATAGGATTTTAGAAAATAGCTCAAAATATGATCTGTGGGAAACGTAGCTGTTAGATAAATGTATGTTTTGTTCAGCCGGATAATATCCACATGTCTACCCTACTTATATAATTTTCGAATCATAAATCCATAATTTAGATTTATGATAGACTTTTGAAACTACAAGAAGATAAGGAGGACTTTTACAAAAAAGTAAGAGATTTTTCTCCAGAAGGATAGGCAAATGAAGTCAAGGTAAGACCACCATTTTATAGAAAATGGGATCTTACTAAGAGAGAACAATTCAATATTTAAATGATAAAATTACATTTTTTTGGGTATCCTTCTGTTGAACTGTCTGTTTAAAATGAATTGAAGCATCAGACTAAAGAGGCTTTTGAAATAATATTATATTTTGATTTAGGTCAAAATATAATATTTGTAAACCTGAAGAGTCAGTGCCAGTGCCTCACCAGCCATGAACCTCACTGCAGAAGCTTATATATAGACATCTAAGTTTGTTGTGCCCCACCACTTTTGTACATATAGAAACGCCACTGAGCATTACAATCGAAAACACCAGCCGATGGTGAATTTAGCGCTGCATCAACAGCAGGATGCGGAGGACAGTAGGGCAAACCAGGCGTGTTCAACCTCATTGCCTGCCTGGCCCGCTCACAACGCCCAGCAATTATCAACGCCTCCTCCATATCAGTCGCCCCCTGTTCATTGCACTTTGCTTGAAGTGCAGGATCAAGGCCAGTCAAAAAACGTCTGAATTTCTCACCATTTACTGCAGCGCGGTCATAATCGGGAAAAGCCTCAGCCACGAGTCTGGAAATGTCCGCCGCATACACCTCCAAACACTCGTTCGCCTGGCGGGGCCGTGCAGATACAGACGTCTGGAAATAAAGCAGGAACTGTCTCTGGCCAAAAGCCTCCGCCAGCTTCTCCTTCACACGTTCGTAATCACACTGCACATCTGCCGGCAAGGTGTCCCACAGCAGGAAAGCTGCACCGTCCAGTCTGGTAGGTAGAATGTTCAGCAAGGTAGCTGCGTAGCTCGTCCCCTAGCACCCCTCGTCTGAGCACGAACAGCGGCTTCAAACTGTTTTATCCACGTAGCGAACTGCCTCTGGCCGTCACCCCTAAATATCGGCGGCAGCTCCACTTTAATATCATTAATCACAGAACCAGTCCAAGAAGCAGTGCATCCGTTATAATCGTCTTTCATATCGCCGTCACTCTTCATTACTCCGAACATGACGCTTCGACGCTAGCACCGTTAGCACAGCTAGCCAGCAGAGCCGACCAGAAAGTGCAGTAATTGTCCACAGAAAATAATAATCCAAGAGCAGATAAAACACACTCCGATACCGCTGCCACCAATGTAACGTCCGAGGTGTTAAGGCTTCAAAGATACTTCTGTGTAACAAAAACTCAGGAATTTAGTACTTTGTGGAGCGTCCGTCCCAGATAGCGCCTCCGTTTATTTATGTCGAGTGCACACCACACTCTCCTTCACCACTCCAGGACAGACTGCGTATGCTCACAGCACATGACATCTCAACCCAATGCTTACACTATTCACCACAATGAAACACGTCCAGAAGAATGTCATGCAAAGCTGCCTGCCTGCTTTCCTTCGATTCTCCCTGCCTGATTTTTTTAATGTTCAATGTTAACCATTGTGCAGATAGCATGAAGTAATAAAAGATCGCCGAAGTTAATGTAGCGTTAGCCTTAGCATGTCTCCCTCGGGGACATCCGGGCTTAAAGGTGTATTATAGAATGATCACACCGGTGTGACAGTAAGCTACTCTTCAAAGGGTTCACGAAATATGACTACTACTCTACTGTTTAACACTTTGGTTAACTTAATATTACTTCATGTTAAGGCTAATAAAAAATGACAAGGCTAAGCCGGCTGCTAACTAACGTGCTTGCTACTAGCTAGGTAGCTAACTTGGTCCAGCCAGCCATAGATATATATAAACAAATATATGTGTCCCGTTTATATATAGACACATATATTTTATATATAATATATTCCCATGGGGCGGAAGTAGAAGTGCGGGACTTCGCCTCTCTGCCTGAGACATCAGAAGGTTTTCTCCTCCCATGATGTCCTGTTTCCACCCCTGTCCACGCGGTGGCGGTAAGGCGCCTCTAAAATGGTATGACAGCCGCCAATAAACAAGTAGAAGAAGAAGTTCAACGTGTATCAGCTGAGCTGGCTGATAACTCTTCTATAGTACCTGATTTAGAGCATAACCACAGAATATTGGGATGGAGAATGATACTCTCGTCTCTCTTGAAGATTTAGGGTGAGTTATAAAAGTGACATGTGTGCCTCTGTGGGAACATTGTGTGCGAAAGCTGCCATTCAAATGAAGCTTATCAGTCTTTCTTATTTTGGCTTTGGAGTGTAGCTTGCTTTAGCATAACGGCTAACTTGCCTTTAGCTAACAGTTAGTGCAACGGTGATGTTTTTTCATTGCTAATCATGTGAACATTAGCCACTTGTGTGCTGACCAGTATTAATAGACGTTCAGGCTTTTTACATGTTGTGCCAGCAGCTGCGTCAGCACAAGCTGCTCCCATGATTCCCATCAGAGCTCCAACACATTCCTGTCATTTCCCATTCCAGCTCCTCTTTCTAAAAATACACCACCTATTCATTCTGTCTTGATTAATTACTATCCTGAAATATATTGTAGCCTCTCACAATGCAGTACACGTCCTGTGCCAGTATTGAGGTGGCATCACCTTTCACTGTGTGCAATTTTACCAAGAACAAAAACCAAGAGAAAAATAGAGAACAAACATATTTATGAAAGATGTAGAAAACCTGAACTGCCTGCAATTACCCTTCACAGTAGGCAAGAAAAGTATTAGTTTTTCAGTTTTTAAAATGTGCTTGGTTTTGATAGGCAAAGGAACTTCGTACTTGAGTGTGGACTGGAGTCTGCTCTTTGAACCTCAGGACAGCTTATCACTGTTGCATGCTGTCCTGATGGAGCCTTGCGCCGTGCCTGTCCGGGTGGAGGTGCTTTAACATGATCTGTGTGTCTGCAGGTACCAGGGCCCTCTGTTGGAGGATGGAGCTCTGGATGGTGCATTGAGCGGAGGAGCAGCTTCCCCTGAGTTCACTAAGCTCTGTGCCTGGATCAGCACCGAGCTGAGGCTCTACTGCCAGCTGGAGGAGAATGTGCACGCCACTAACTGTGAGACTCATCACTGGTTGTTCTCTATCATGTTCTCTTGTGAGGTTGGGGTTGATGACAATGGCAAAACAAATGTCATATGTGCTTATGTTGATGACTCGTGCTGAGGTTTGGATATATTCCAATATTGAATAATTAGGCCTGATTAGTAAGATATTATCCAATGGTAGAGGGGGGGCTATTCTTAATCACCTGTCACCAGGCTTGGGGAGTAACGGGTTACATGTAGTTAGATTACATCATTATGATACAAAAAACAGGTAACCGTATTCGATTACAAATACATTAAAAAACAAGTAATCAAATTACTGCTACATTTTAAAAAATAAAATAGAGATTACTAGCAGGATAACAGTGTTTATTATATTATTAAAGGTAGATGTAATGAATGAACTGTTTGAATGGTTTATATGTATGCTACTTTGGTTCTTCTTTATTTTAAATGTATTTTATAATGCAGTAGGTGGACACCTAGGTAGGTGGATATATTAAACAAAAATATAGTCTATGCTTTTGATTAATATATTACATTTACAGAGAGTTTGTAAAATGTACTGTTACTATTTTTTATATGAAATATCTCGGTTTCTTCTTTCCTAAGGTTACATCGTTGCATACACACATCTTAATGTTATTTATACTGTCTTGTTTTCATTTGCATTGTATTTGATATTGAGGTAATCAGGTGACATTACTTTCATATTGTGATATTCAGATTAGGTTACTGATGTTTTGACATGTAACTAGTTATTGTAACAGACAACGTTTTTAAAGTCACCCTCCCAACCCTAAGAGAGAGAGAGAGTAGACCTTGTCTTATGTCATCATGTTTAATGTGTTCGTCTACCCTGCCCCCCCCAGGTCCGAGTGAGGCCGAGGCCTTCCAGCTGGAGATGAGCGGCCTGCTGTCGGAGCTGGCCTGTCCGTACCCTGTCCTCGCCAGCGGAGACATCACCCAGAGGTTCCTGAACAGCACCGACTGCCTGCTGCTCCTCAGTAAGATACAGCAACTAATGCCACTTTACTTGGTTACTCACTGCTGAAAGTAATTAGTTACACTACTAGTTACATTACTTTTGGATTACTCTGTAACATCACCTTAGATGGGCCATAAATCCAATGACAAAAAACAATATAGTTTAACCTCATTAAGCCCAGATCAGCACAAATCCTTAATCTAATAAGGACAGTACTGCACACAGACCTCAGCCTTGTTTTCTTTAGCCGAGTTACTTTGTAGCGTGTTACAACCCTGGTTATCATACAATACTAAACACATTGAGTGACCGTACCAACTGAACAAAGTAACATCTGGTAGCCATGAGTAATACTTCTCTTGTCAAATAATTTGCTATTTAGAGCAACTATTTTTTTACTCTGTGTTTTTAAAAAGGTATGTAGAGCAACAAGTCTGGATGTTCCACTGTTTAATTGTCCACCTTACTGTAATCTGTTCTTCCAGCAAATATCCTGACATTTCAAACAAAGGTGTAACTAGTGATGTTAATAACAGCAGGTAGTCGTTAAGGTGTGTCTGTGTTGTTCATGCTGGCTAGTTGCCACACTCAAAGCTGGACAGATATTTCCTTTATAATGTTGCACGTTGCTGTGCAGCTACATTAATCCCTGCGCTGCTCACTCTGAACCTCACGCTGGACCTCACGCTGAACCTCACTCTGAACCTCACTCTGAACCTCACTCTGAACCTCACTCTGAACCACACTCTGAACCTCACTCTGAACCTCACGCTGAACCTCACTCTGAACCTCACGCTGAACCTCACTCTGAACCTCACGCTGAACCTCACTCTGAACCTCACTCTGAACCTCACTCTGAACCTCACTCTGAACCTCACTCTGAACCTCACGCTGAACCTCACTCTGAACCTCACTCTGAACCTCACGCTGAACCCACACGCTGAACCTCACGCTGAACCTCACTCTGAACCTCACTCTGAACCTCACTCTGAACCTCACTCTGAACCTCACTCTGAACCTCACTCTGAACCTCACTCTGAACCTCACTCTGAACCTCACTCTGAACCTCACTCTGAACCTCACTCTGAACCTCACTCTGAACCTCACTCTGAACCTCACTCTGAACCTCACGCTGAACCTCACGCTGAACCTCACTCTGAACCTCACTCTAACCTCACTCTGAACCTCACTCTGAACCTCACTCTGAACCTCACGCTGAACCTCACTCTGAACCTCACTCTGAACCTCACTCTGAACCTCACTCTGAACCACACGCTGAACCTCACGCTGAACCTCACTCTGAACCTCACTCTAACCTCACTCTGAACCTCACTCTGAACCTCACGCTGAACCTCACTCTGAACCTCACTCTGAACCTCACTCTGAACCTCACTCTGAACCTCACTCTGAACCTCACGCTGAACCTCACGCTGAACCTCACGCTGAACCTCACTCTGAACCTCACTCTGAACCTCACTCTGAACCTCACTCTGAACCTCACTCTGAACCTCACGCTGAACCTCACGCTGAACCTCACGCTGAACCTCACGCTGAACCTCACTCTGAACCTCACTCTGAACCTCACTCTGAACCTCACTCTGAACCTCACTCTGAACCACACTCTGAACCTCACGCTGAACCTCACTCTGAACCTCACTCTGAACCTCACTCTGAACCTCACTCTGAACCTCACTCTGAACCTCACTCTGAACCTCACTCTGAACCTCACGCTGAACCTCACGCTGAACCTCACTCTGAACTCACTCTAAACCTCACTCTGAACCTCACTCTGAACCTCACTCTGAACCTCACGCTGAACCTCACGCTGAACCTCACGCTGAACCAAACAAGATAAATATATCCTCATTGTTGACACAAAGAGAGACCAACAGTGAACTTTGCAATGTTACCATAAACAAGACCAAAAGAAAAATGGGAAGCAACATTTATTTTGAAAGATGCAGACAACCTGAACTGCCGGTTATAAAGCAGCTACAGTTTTATGTGTAGATACTTTATTCATCCCACATTGGGACATTCTTGTGTTACAGGAGCAGCAGTGTGTTTAGACATAATAAAATGAAAAAATAAACGGTACATTTTAAAATCTAAACATAGTAGAAAGACATATCGCAAATAATACACAATATAAAAGTAATATTAAAACAATATGTACCATTTATAATGGATCTTCTGACAGCTGACCAAACATTGGTCTATGACAGGTGGATTTCTGTATGCCAGAACAATGAATTCAATCATTCTTAAATACATTTCAGGTGTATTTTCTGTTGTTATTTTGTTACTTTGATTTGGTCAATTTCACATAGCATTGAAACATAGCATTCTAAATATGACCTTCTGAAACATAAGTAGGCTGTGAATACATTTTAACCCATCCATTTTTTTCCGCAGCCTTCCTGGTGTCTGAGTTGGAGGCGTCGAGGATGATCCTGGTTAATAAGCCTGAAAAGAAAAACCAGGAGTCGGGCAGCCCCATGTTCCTGGAACTGAAGGGCATCTGCATGTCCCTGGGCATGTCCAAGCCTCCAGCCAACATCACCATGTTCCAGTTCTTCAGCGGCATAGAGAAGAAGGTCAGTAGGTCTGGAGACAGACGATGGATGCTCTGACAAGAAAAAGTGAACAGGGTTTACCTGCATCTCAAGCTGCCATTCCGCCTGAGTTCCTGACAGTAGCTGCAGAAAACCCTCCAGTGCTGTCGGATTGTAAAAGTCATCGACCATTTGAATCGACCATTTGAATCTTTTTCTCTATGCCTTTTTATTGTTTTTCATGTTACATGCCAATGGTAAATTAAGTAATAAGATATTATTATTTAAGTTGTAAAAAATACTCAGTTACAAGTAAAAGTCCTGCATTTAAAATCTTATTTAAAGGTCCCATGTCATGGCCATTTCCACTGATCATAATTCCATTGTTGAGGTCTACTAGAATAGATTTATATTGTGCATTTTTCCAAACTCACATTGGTTTCTCACAGCATCTCTGTAAACTACGTGTATTCACTGAATTTCACTCTCTGCCTTTAACGGCTCGTTGTAGCTCCAATAGCTCCAGCCCCCACACTCCCTGTGAGCACAGTGTGCTCTGATTGGTCGGGACGTTGTGAATCGCACTAAGCTCCGTGGAGGTGTTGTTTCCTTGTTTAGCCAAACTCACCCTGAGCACACACAAAGTCACAGCCGAAGTAAAAACAATAAGTGTGGCTTGATATTGAGTAAGAAAAAGGTTGATAAACGCTGTGAGAATGGGTCTGCAGAGAGAATTTCGCCGCGATCCCAACGGTCTGTTATCAGCCTGCAGCCAGGGAGGAGTGTGTGAGGAAGTCCGTGGATTGGTCAATTTGGACCAATCAGCAGGGGCTTAACGTAACAGCTCCGCAGACGTAACGTAACGGCTCCACGGATTGGTCCATTTCGTTCCGGGTACGGTTGACATCATGATGTCCCCGGAAGAATCAAATGGACAGTGACGTATCTCCAACGAGGCGTTTTGGGGAGGTATTTTCTGTTAGAGTTTTACTCCCTACATGGTGTACTTGGAGGGTTTTGACTCTGCACACCGTTTACATGCAGACAAACCTTCATAACACACAAGGGGACGAGTAATAACCGGAAAAGCATGACATGGGACCTTTAAGTAAAAGCACTATAGTATTTGCATCAAAATATACTAAAAGTACTAAAAGTAGTTGTTAAGCATAACGGTCCATTTCAGAATCATATATGTTTATTAAATGACTGTATTACAGTGCCTGAAAAGATGAAGAGACCGCTCCAAATTGTTCTTGAATCTCAATCTCTACATGTATGGCAGCCATTCCATTCCAGTGTCTGTTGAATTCCAACACAGAGACATCTATTCAGTAGCTTATAGATTCAAATAAGAAGATGTTCATTTGACTTAAACACATATAAATAGTGAAACCAGAGGAACCGATAATGCTGCAGGGTTCTCTTCCTTATTTCCAGAGCTGTATGTTTGTTTTCACCTTTAGTCCATCACAGCTGGTAAAGGTTGCACTCATTTGAATTACTGTAATACTGCAGCTGGATTATTTTATATTTATTTTTTAGTGTAGTTATTATTTTTGCAAAGGTATCATCTAAATCTGTAAAGTAGCTAAATCAGTCAGCTAAATGTAATGGAGTAAAAAATACAGTTTTGACTTCTAAATGTAGTGGAGTAGAAATATATAAAGTAGCATAACATTGAAAAATACACAGGTCTCGTATAAATGCCTCATAATTCTACTTGTGTACAGTACTTGAATAAATGTACAACAATGTGTCTTGTGTGAGAACAACATGAGCCTTACACATTGCTATCCGAAGTGTGGTTTAATATGTTGTATTTTCTGTTTGATCTTCCCAGCTGAAAGAAGCTATGAGTAAAGTCCCACCACATCACGTAGGAGAGCCTCTGATGAAGAAGGCCCTTGGACCTGTGCACGTGGTGAATACCGAAACACTATCAAGAAACAGAACGTTTTTAAGGAACATACAACAAATAACAATACATCAACATTCTCTCTTTTCCAGGAAAAAATTGAAGCCATCAACCAAGCACTTGTGAAGGAGTATGAAATGAGAAGGAAAATGCTGTTGAAACGTCTCGATGTGACCGTGCAGTCCTTCGGTTGGTCTGACAGAGCCAAGGTATGTGGAAGCTTCCTCATTGTGGATGAAGCACAACTGAAGCATTTCACAGAGGACGTCTGGACACTTTGTGTTTACTTAGCAATATCTAGGTTGGGCCCCTCTTGTTCACGTGTGTGTTCTTTGCCCTGCTGAGGGGAGAAAGGAGTTTAACAAGAGAAGGAAAGTGAATGCAAAAATGTAAATGCTATACATAGACACCGAAAGCATGTAGATGCATTAGAAAACGAATATTGTCAATATCAATAAGTTTGACTATTGTTGATTAATTGTTTATTTTTTATAAAACTTGAAAATCGATTTTTATTTTTCTGTCATTCCATTAAATCAATCCAAGTGGACTACATGACACAATGTTATACCCTTTAATCGCTGCTTCTGATTGACTATCATATTCAAAAATAAATCAAATCAATCCTGCACACCACAAGTGGTACATATATATATATATATATATATAAAACATGACGGATATATTGAATATATTGTTGTCTCATAAAATGAAAACCCTCCCTTGTGTTTGTCTCTTTACAGACGCATGCTGAGAAGTTGGCCAGTGTTTACCAGCCGCTGCGTTCTGCTCTCTGCACCAAAAGTAACATCTCTGTCGCTCACCTCCTCGCTGCTCGACAAGACTTCTCCAAGATCCTGCGCACGAGCAGTGGCAAGATCCGGGAGAAGACTGCCTGTGCCATTAATAAGGTAGGTTCAAAACTGGGGAGTCAAACGTTTTCATGCAATATTCAATGCTGTGCATTCCCGTCTCTGTTTATAAGTGCAAGAAGTAATGTTCTCATGACTGTTCTGTGTCGCTTAGCACATGTTTGGCCATTTAAATATGGGCTAAAGCTGTTTGAAGTAAACCGTTCAATAACTGATGATTACATATTACCAGTGCAGTGGCTGTTTGGAGAGTGTTCCGAATCAGTCAGAGTGCTCAACACTGCCCCCCCCCCCCCCACCCCCGGGTCCTCTGCAAAACACTTGCCAAGCATTTGAGGAAACTTTGAGAGCCAGCTATAGCTTATCTTTAAGGACAATTACAAATCTGTTAGTCCAGAGATATACGACTCAATACAT
Source organism: Pseudochaenichthys georgianus (assembly GCF_902827115.2). Classification (NCBI taxonomy): domain Eukaryota; kingdom Metazoa; phylum Chordata; class Actinopteri; order Perciformes; family Channichthyidae; genus Pseudochaenichthys; species Pseudochaenichthys georgianus. Next base: position 5,291,741 of record NC_047517.1, on the reverse strand, counting down.
AATTGAGGAAGTCACATATGATCTAATCAATACCCCTTATTGTGCATGTCTCTCAGTCTCTACAATGATTTCAAGAATCACCAATGTGTATTTTAATGTATACTGTATATTCCTCTGAGCCTTGATGATGGAAGAATATCAAGGCTCAGGTTTGAATGAAACAGTTGGTCACTGTAGTGTTTAGTATATGCTGCTCAAACGTTTCCAACAGGAGAAAATAAAAGATGAATTTGTTAGGGGATCTGATCATTGTATGATTACACATTTGATGCTTTTCCGGTTATTACCCGTCCCCTTGTGTGTTATGAAGGTTTGTATGCATGTAAACGGTCTGCAGAGTCAAAACCCTCAAAGTACACCCTGTAGCGAGTAAAACTCTGACACAGAAAATACCCCCCCAAAACGCCTCGTTGGAGATACGTCACTGTCCATTTGATTCTTCCGGGTACATCATGATGTCATGTCGTCCCCGGAACGAAATGGACCAATCCGTGGAGCCGTTACGTCCGCGGAGCCGTTATGTTAAGCCCCCGCTGATTGCTCCAAATTGACCAATCCACGGACTTCCTCACACACCCAGTGCAGGCAGCTCTGCTGATTTCTCCTCCCTGGCTGCAGGCTGATAACAGACAGTTGGGATCGCGGCGAAATTTCTCTCTGCAGACCCTCACAGCGTTTATCAACCTTTTTCTTACTCAGTCTCAAGCCACACTTATTGTTTTTACTTCGGCTGTGACTTTGTGTGTGCTCAGGGTGAGTTTGGCTGTGTATCGCTAAACAAGGAAATCACACCTCCATGGAGCTCAGCGCGATTCACAACGTCCCGACTGGTCCCGACCAATCGGAGCACACTGGGCTCACAGGGAGGGGGGGGGGCAAGAGCTGCAACGAGCCGTTTAGTGGAGAGAGTGAATACTGCTGAATACACATACTTTACAGAGATGCTGTATGCGAAACCAATGTGAGTTTGGAAAATTGCACAGTATAAATCTATTCTAGTAGACCTCAACAATGGAATTATGATCAGTAGAAATGGCCATGACATGGGACCTTTAAACTATTTTATATATATATATGTCAATAGATGCTTTAAGCCAAATTATGAAGAGTTGTTTTAATTTAGACAAATATTTGGTTTTAGATTAAAGCAGTAGAGAAGAGTGATGATTTATTTCATTGTAGCACTTCTACAGCAATCCAATAGTGGTGCAGGAATGACTCTTTAAACATGCTTAATGAGTCAGCATTTTACTACATCTGGGTCCCTTCTCTCGAAGTGCAATGTTTTTCTTTTAATGTGTTTTTAATTAGATGCCTGAAATAAGGTCTGTGGTTAGCACACGCTGAAGAGATTTTCACGTTTTGATCCACGATATATAATACGTCAGTAAATACCCCACTGGTGATGTCATAAAAACAGTTGTTGCTTACGGGTGACTAAATAAAACTACTCATCGTCACCAAGCCAAACATAAGCCGACCTTTAGCGGGAGTGACATGAAATCATGTGCCCACTGTGGTTTGTTAACAGCCTAAAGTTAGCTTTTTACTTCTGGCTTTGCATTTATGCTTCGAAAATCATAAAGTGGTGTTAATATATGGAGATGATCCTGCTGAACAAAACATGTAAGAATCATAAACATGATTGCCAAAGATCCAAATTGCTGCAATATTCCAAAATCCAATGGAAAATTCCATGCTTTTTGGCGAGGGAGCCCTTGCAATGCTAACTTCTGGGCTAATACTAACTCCAGTCTACGAAGGAAGCCCTGATAGACTAAAGAGCCAGCAGACGGTCTTTACATAATTGGATTTATGATACTTTCCTTTGTGCCGTCAAGTGACAGAAACTAGAGCTAAACAAAGCAAAGATTTAAACGTGTGTCTATTTTTCAGGTTCTAATGGGCCGAGTCCCAGACAGGGGGGGCCGCCCCTGTGAGATCGAGGCTCCTCCCCCAGAGATGCCCTCCTGGCAGAAGCGTCAGGATGCCCCCCAAGTCGGAGGACACTACGCTGGGAGTGGGCATGGAGGCGGCAGGGGGGTCTACGACCAATACTCCCAAGGTGGACGTGGAGGATATGAGAGAGGAGGAGGTAGAGGAGGAGGAGGAGGAGGGGGAGGAGGAGGAGGAGGAGGAGGAGGAGGAGGCAGCAGAGGGGGGAAGGTGCAGGGAGGCTGGGGAGAAGGAGGTGGAGGAGGGAGAGGCTCCTACAACCAGGGCCACTATCAAGATGCAGGAGGTCATCAGGGGGGAGGAGGGAGAGGGGGCTACGGAGGAGGAGGGAACAACCAAGCAGGCTTTCAGGACTCTGCTTTCCACGGAGGAGGAGGAGGCGGTCACCATGACAATAACCATCAGGAGAGAGGCGGGGGTCGAGGAGGTCGCGGGGGCAGGGGAAGAGGAGGCCGAGGAGGAGGAGCAGGAGGAGCAGGAGGAGCAGGAGGAGGAGCAGGAGGAGGAGCAGGAGGAGGAGGAGGAGGAGGAGGAGGAGGAGGAGGAGGAGCAGGAGGAGGAGGAGCAGGAGGAGGAGCAGGAGCAGGAGGAGGACAAGGTGGAGGCTGGGGAGGGAGAGGGGGGCAGAATTTTAATCAAGGAGGACAGTTTGAACAGTTCTTCCAACAAGGCGGGCAGCACTACAACCAAGCTGGCTTTACTCAAGGCCGACAATACACCAGTTGAAGAAGAGTGGGGGGGCATCGCAGCAGAGTCCACTCAGAGACCCACTCCTCGTCATGTGAACTGATTTAAAATGCCTTATGATCAGATTTAGAATTTTTAGCATGGGTAAAAGTGGATAAAGATGTTAAATGAGGACCCTGAGACACACAGACAACACACACTCAGTATACGCCGTTAGGTTATTGTTTTACTACAGAGAGTCTTTTCTTTTTCATACTGGTGTGTTAATGTTTTTCCTGCCTCCTCAATTAAAGTATTCAACAGCTCTGCTATACATGGCTAGTCGATTCGTTGGACTCTGCTGTTTTGACCTCACATTTACACTAAATTAGCCTTATATTGGACATGTTTTTGAAGACAGGGAAGGGTCCTGAGATTTCAGTGTTACTTTGTGTCTGACATGAGAAGTGCGCTCTCTTGAAATCCTTAATATATTAATTGAATTTGACGATTACTTGAAAACGGCTTCACCTTTCCAGTTGCAGTAGATTTGACTGGAATCTCCTTTGTTACTTATTTAAGATGTCATTTTGTTCTACTCATGGAAGATTGTGTGCATACAAATATGGATGTTGGAAGGTTTGCATGGGTGTGTGAATGAGCAATAAAATCTGAAATGAAAACATTGTGTTTTTGTAGTCAAATGTTGCTTTATTATGTCTTACAGTTGATGATAATAATTCACAAACACGGTTTATATATATTAGTAAATGAAGCATCAAGTCATGGTGTAGCGGCGCCAATAATTTGGTGTCAGGATATACCAAATGACATTCTGGAATTGAATGAGCAGATTTATAATAAACTTATATATATCTGTTTTAATCACACTGTAACATAGCTAAGGTAATTCCATTATTTCATTTAGATAAGGAAATAAATAAAAACCTGAGGAGCTTTTATTTTTGAATGAATAGGTACGACGGTAGAAGTCTATTTACCGTCACACGTCGTTCATTCTATATAAATTAATGACCTACGGGAATCCAAAATGATGTTGGACAATGTTTAATCTGTGTAATTGACACTATGTAGAATATAAAAGAACAAGTGCCGGTAATGTTTAACTCCGTGCCGACGTAGACTTTTATTCTGAAGGAATTGCTCCGGATGTTGTCCTTTTCACTGTAATATTTCCGGTGGCAGGCTTAAGCATCTGTGCAGCCGACTGTAGAAACACGTTAAACAGCACATTTTCTTAGAAATAGTTTCCCTTTGGTGTATTCACTCTTCGGTGGAGGAGTTTGAATGCCCTCTTGAACACCAACATGTACCGCCCGGTTAAACCTGGACACGACATGTACCGCCCGGGTAAACCTGCACACGGCCCGCCGCCGTTCGGACCTCTGCCACGCCATGGCCCTCCTTTCAGACACGGAGGGCCCTGTAGGGGTCCCCCCCCAGGACACACACCACCTGCACCTTGCGGACCCTTTTCAGCCTCAACGCCGGATAACCATTATCTCCACAGCAGGCCACCAAGAGGTCATTTCACGAGAGTACGTACCCAACAGGCTAGCAAAGCTAGCTATCTATGCTACATGATTCAAATAAGGGGTTGCTAACAGAGCAGTATGCTAGCCATCAGAGGTAGACCACAGCTACGTATGCCTCTGCTGTTGTAATTATCTAAGTAAACTTAAGAGTAAAGCTACCTTTCTTCTTTTAAGTGTATTGAAAATTAGAGAATATTGGATCATGTCACTAACATAGCTAACATCAGTGCTGGAAAGTAACGAAGTACATTTACTCAAGTACTGTACTTAAGTACACATTTGAAGTACTTTGGGTACTTTACCCAAGTATTTTTGTTTTGTACTTTTTAATATTTCTACTCTACTACAATTTGGAAAGACATTTTTTACTTTTCACTGCACTTAAAATATGCAAATTTAAAATCAAGCAATACAAAAACAATCACACATTAAAAGGGTTGTTGAGGGCTTTGTGAGTAATCAGGAGGATTTTGAAGTTGATTCTTTGTCGGACGGGGAGCCAGTGGAGGTTCTGGAGGACGGGAGTGATGTGGTGTGGGAGCGGAGTGAGGAGGCGGGCAGCAGAGTTCTGGATATGTTAGAGTTTATTGAGGAGGTTGGATGGTCTGCCGTAGAGCTGGGGTCACCAACCCTTTTTTAGGGTGAGGGCTACTTTAAAAAAATAAAACAAGTCGGGGGCTACTTTTACTCCTTTTTTTGTTTTTTGCAGTGTATATATTTAGCACATTGTAACGTTAATATGCTTACCTTTAACCTTTGTGTGCTGTTTGGATCTGTGGGACCCGTTTTCAGTGTTTATTAAAAGAACATGTTTGCAATCTAATTATTTTAACCTGCTTTATTTGGGGGTGGACGGGCCTCACCTCCTCTTGGGGGGTCCCGGGGCATGCTCCCCAGTGAAGATGTTTTTTAAAATGTTGAAGTGAAATGCACTCTGGTGTATCCATCAATTCTGGTGAATTTGTGGATACAGCTCTCAACACTCAGATGAAAGGGAGCTGTATACTTTTCAATAATCCAATCATCTTTAGAATATGATCACAACCAATAACAAATCATTTAAACTGGTGTATTCTTATCTTATGTTACCTAGTTAGCATTCTTTCTTTTTATTTATGCATATTTTACTAATCACTCCCCTTTTAAACTGTTGATGAATGATCAATGATTTCTTACTTTATCTATAGATAAAGGTGTGCTCTCCCAGCTCTCTCGCTCGCTCTCTCTCTCCCTCCCTAGCTCTCTCTCTGTCTCGCTCGCTCACAGAGGCTGTGTGCTCCTCCGTGGCGATGACGGCTTGCGTTAAAAAAATAATACACATATTTGTAAAGTGGGGGGACACAAACGGGATTTCGAAAAGAGCGGGGGACATGTCCCCCTGTCCCCAGTGGAAATTACGCCATGTGTGTGTGTGCGTCAAGTGCAATAAATAAATATGCAAGTTGCAATACACACAGAGTAAAACTCTGCCCCTCATGTGTTGTATAGGCTGGCACGACTAGGCTGTTCAATGGGGCTGATGTGTTGTGTAGATTCTGCCAGAAGGAAAATCAGCGGGTAGGTGCCACATTGCTTTTCTTCCCGACTGCAACTCTGAACCCGCAAATCAAGCAAGAACGTGATTGGTCGATATTCATTGTGGGGGTGGCGGGAGGAGAAGTGTTAGATAGATATAGAGTTGTAGATAGAGTTTGCTATGATTTAGGTTTCGTTTATGCATAGGGTAGATTCTTTTAATTACATTTCCTTTTTTGTTTTGTATTATTTTATATATTTTGGATTTGCTTGGCGAGCTATTTTTTAGAACATGCCCCGCGGGCGACTCACATTGCCCCTGCGGGCGACTAAGTGCCCGCGGGCACCGTGTTGGCTACCCCTGCCGTAGAGGAAGCTATTGCAGTAGTCGAGTCGTGATGTGATGAATCAGGGTTTCAGCAGCAGAGGAGGAGAGTGATGGGCGGAGACGGGCAATGTTTTGAGGTGGAAAAAGGCGGTCCTGGTTATGTGATTGATGTGGTGATTGAATTTGAGCTGACTGTCGAAGATGACTCCGAGGTTGCGGATGTGAGGGGGGGGGGGGTGGGTGATAGAGTATTGCTGTCAATGGTGAAGATGACATTCTGGATGTCTTTGATACGGGATGGGGGGCCGATGATGATGTCTGATTTGGCACTGTTCAGTTGGAGATAGTTTGTTTGCATCCATGCTTTTATTTCTGAGAGACAGTTGGTGAAAGTGGAGTGTGTTGTGGGGGTGATGGTTTTTGTTGAGATATAAAGTTGGATGTCATCGGCGTAGCAGTGACATTGTGGCGACGAATGATTTTGCCAAGGGGGAGCATGTAGAGGATGAAGAGGAGGGGGCCAAGCACCGAACCCTGGGGGACACCTTGGGACAAAGGAGCAGTGGAGGAGGTGCAGTTGTTGATGTTGATAAACTGATGTCTGTCCGTGAGGTAGGATTTCAGCCAGGAGAGTGCGGTGTCGGTGATGTTTAGTGATGATTCGAGGAGGGACAGCAGGATGGTGTGGAATGCTGCGGTGAGGTCGAGGAGGATGAGGATGTTCAGGCTGCCGGAGTCAGAGGAGAGGAGGAGGTCGTTTGTGATTTTCAGAAGAGCTGTTTCTGTGCTGTGTTTTGATCGGAAACCGGATTGAAATGGCTCAAAGAGGTCATTGGAGCTGAGGTGGGATTTTAGTTGTGAGGCAACGACACGTTCAAGTATTTTTGACAGAAAGGGGAGATTTGAGATGGGCCGGAAGTTGGACATGATGTCAGGTGTGAGTTCTGGTCTTTTGAGAATGGGTGTGACAGCAGCCAGTTTGAGAGAGGGGGGAACTGATCCAGATCTGAGGGAGGAGTTAATGATGGTGGCGATGAGTTGGGAGATGGCAGGGAGGCTCTCTTTAACACATTTGGAGGGCATTGGGTCAAGTGTGCAGGTGGAGTTAATTCCGGTCATGAAGTCGAACAGTTGCATGGGGGTCACAGGGGAGAAGTGGGACAGGGGCTGTGAGGTGAAGGGGGGGGAGCCAGGAGGGGAGGTGGGGGGTGCTGATGAGGGTGTCAGATTGCTGTTAATGTTGCTGATTTTGGTTTGGAAAAACGAGAGGAAGGAAGTTGCACTGTTCGGTGGTGAAGGACGAGGTGGCGTTGTCACAGGGTTTGAGAAGTTTGCTGATGGTGGAGAACAGACGCTTGGGGTTGCTGGAGCCAGACTGGATGAGTTGTGAGTAGTAATTAGACCGGGCTGCTTTGAGTGTGTTACTGTACTGCTGGAGATAGTCTTTGTAGATGGACTGTTAGTGTGGTTTTCTTGTGTTGGCGTTCCAGTTGACGTTTCCTTGATTTCATTTGGCGGAGTTCAGGGGTATACCAGGGGGCGGAGTGTATGAAAGAGACATTTTTAGTTTTTGTGGGGGCCAGTTCATTGAGACAGAAGGAGAGGGTGCTGTTGTAAAAGTCCACAAGTTCAGATGCGTTTTCAGAAAGTGGGGGTGGAGACAGACAGGCACCTTGCAGGTAATGGAGGCAGTGATTGCTGAAGGTGAGATGGATTTGAGATTTCTGTAGGTTATTGTGCGTTTTTGCTTTTGGGCGGCGATGGGTATGTTGATGTCCATGATGATGGCTCGGTGATCAGAGATGTGGAGATTGAGGCTGGACAGATGATGGATGGTGTTAGGATAATATATGATTATCGCTATCGATTAAACCATCCAACATTATATTTAAGTAAGTATAACCATGAGTGGGTTAAAAGAAAATTAATTGGCAGCATTCTTTTATTGGAAGCCACGTTTTTTTATTCAGAAATATTACACCTTTTCAGCTCCTTAAATGTGAACATTTCAATTAGTATTTCTTCAGTTACATTTTCCTAATCGTATTTAAATAAGTTTACTTAAGTACCATTCTCGATTAAGTACTTTTACTGTACCTGTAATTAAAGAATGTGAATTAGTACTTTACTCAAGTAAAGATTCTGAATACTTTTTCACCACAAAACTTGCTTTAGACTTTATTTAATTATTCCATACTAACTCACCAAAACCTCACAGTTTGTGTCATGAATATTGTCTGTGGAAACAAAACATGTGGATAGTTCTTTTAAACTCACAAGACGTTACAAAATTATATTGCTCGATAGAATTTTGTCATACATTTTTGAGTTTGTGTATTCTTAGCTCACCAATTATGAATTGGGTTGAAACTTGCTCTGATCATTATGGGAACCCTAAGGATAATGTGCCACATGTATTCATGTCAGCTGTGTTAGCTGCATGTTTTATAGTAATTAAATGAAGATAAAGAAATGTTATAAACAAAAACATATTAGAAATCCATTGTTCCTCCCACTTCGGGGAAATTTACATTGTTACGGCAAAAGGACAGTGTAAAAGAAACATAAGGGTGCTCCGATCAAACGAAAACTCATCATTCACTGCTGATCTGATTTGAACGTTAGCTCTTATTACTTATTTGGATACTTTCTCGACTGAACTTTAATTCGATCTGGGATAGCAGAACATCAGCTCCACCTTATCCAGAGAGGTTTCTCTTTGGGGAAACACAGAAATACAAAGTGCAGAGTGTGAGGGAAATATTTTGTTGTGTGTTTGTACCAAAAAGCATTTTGTGTTTCACATAGGTCTGCCATAACTTAGAGCAGGGGGTTAAAGGTTAAAGGGTTAAAGGTTCCGCTTTCCTGTTGGGGGACTGTGACTAACTGCCAGAGGACTTTAACAGACTGTCTTTGTCTCTGAATCCAGGTTCTTGTGATTATCGATCAGAAGACGTGCGAAATAGAGGCTCCTCCTTGATTATCTGTGTAGATTTGCGCTGTGTTTCTGTGTAATCTTCAGTGTTGGCTGGGGAATCACATGATGAAGTCGTGTGAGAACCCTGCCAATGCTCCCGGCCGTGGCTCTCAATAAACTCAGGTGTTTGATATAAAGCGGACTTCAGCCTCCATTCCTTCCATCTACATTGCTGAAAAGAAAATCTCTCTCACACAGAGGAGCAGACTTATTGTTGCTCAACAGAGTTTATAGAACACACTTCTTGTGTGAGGAATAGGGCTGGGCGATATGGCTATCTCTATACACAATATATATTGCGTTTAGGGATCCGATCGATCGGCCGCCGATCAATATCGGCCGATACTCACTCTCTACTGATCGATTGGTGCTCTTTAAAAATGCCGATCGCGAGAGCCGACATAACACTATTCTCTGTGCGCGGCAAAACAAGCTCGCCAAAATGGCATCATCAGTCAGGCAGTATTTTAAGGTGTCCGAAAATGACAATAAAATAGCGGTATGCAACGTGTGTGAAGTAGGCCTGCAACAAACGACTAATTTGATAGTCGATTAATCTATCGATTAATGAAACGACTAATCGACTATTCGGACTATTACGCCTTGCACAATTTCTCAAGCGCTCTTATTTAGCCATCAACTTTTAGATTTAGCTTGAGGTTGTTTTAGGCATGTGGAAACTAACAATGAAGACAATAAAGATGAATACTTGATTAAAAAATACATATTATTAAATTAACTAAACAAATTGTTTACAAAATGAACATGGCTTTTCATTTAAATTAAATAAATAATATTTCACATCAAAAGAAACAGTGTTTTAGCAAATAATAAATAATGTGATGACAGAACTGTAAACAGAATAGCTGAAACTTTAACAAACTAAATAACTCGGTTACCTCTAATCATTAACCCATGTTTGTATAATGGAGTTAACTCTGTGTGTTGCTGCTAGCATGCAGAACACCTGAAGTGAAAACGTTACTCGTGGACGGGGCTACAGAGCTGCTAGAAAGACAGTCGAACCCGGTGCATTTCTCCGTCTGAATGTGGAGCACTTTTGCTAAATGTTTAGATAAATTGCTCGTGTTACCGCCCTTACATGCTAAACTCTTATTGCACTTTTGGCAACGAGCATCGAGACGGGTAAAGTTTAACAACACCTCGGAGCGGCGTTCTCTCCGCCATCTCCGCAGTGTGTTGCTGCATGTAGTAGCCGCGTGTGTGTAAACTGCCCCGCCCCCTCCCACACAGACCAGGGAGAGAGATCTCGTCTGATCGAAAATACATCATAGACGCATTTGTTTGTCTTTTTGCATATTATAAACGAGCTGGCCACACTAAGACTGTGATATAATGTTTTTGTATCAATAATACACGACATATATTTTTTAAATGTCCCCAGTACCTATAACGTTGTAGCTTAACGGCGCGTAAAATGCACGTGATGACGTCACCAACGAATCGACGACTGAATTAGTTGGCAACTAATTTGGTAATCGATTTTAATCGATTAAGTCGATTAGTTGTTGCACCCCTAGTGTGAAGCAGAAATCCGGCAGCTCCACCTGCTGTGACGAACCGGTGAGCGGAGCAAAACACGCACTAAGAGTTAGACCTAACACACTTAGCTATTTTATCTACCTCTGGAACAAGCTAAACTAGTTATACATATATTTATTCTTCACTGTCGGGTCACTTATTACTGGATCAGTGAGCTGCATGAAACGGATACTGACAGGCTGTCAGGAGAGAGGGAGAGAGGAAAAGAGAGCGCATCCGCTCATTTCTCCCGTGTTATTATCCAAAGTTAATGTAAACTTGAATAATGTACTTCATTTGAATGTAATGTTGGTTGTAGTTTGTGGAAGAGCCAGTGAATGAGCTGAGTTTTAAACATCACTTTAGATGGAAGATCCCCACTCGATCGGATCGGCGATCGGTATCTGCCGATACCGATTCCGGCGATCGCCCCCAAAATTGGCGAACGGAGCATCTCTAATTGCGTTATTTTAAAACCTTGTGGAACTTCATTTATGCATTTTCCATTTTCCCGACAACCATACTCATACCTCATTCACACCAACGGTGTTTCAGGGCCGGTTCGGAGCTGGAGCTTGAAAAGCACCGGGTTTTCCTGTTCACACCGCAGCGGAGCAGCCTCTTAGCTCCGGAATCCGGTTTGTTTCAAGCACCTAAAAATTGTCCGGCTAGAGCAAAAGCACCGCCTTCGTCATGCTTACGTCGAGGCGGGGGCAGGGGGAATCGGAATCGTCGTTGAAGTTGATGATTACGATTGTAAAGCAGTTTTTAATGTAGCATGTAACGACTGTTTAGTTGGTAGTAAAGTTTCTTCCATTTCGTTTCGACAGAGCAAAACCAAAACGAGTAGCGCTTCAACACAATCGGCCATTGTTGTTGTTGTCGGTGTGAGCTGTGAGGGGTTTCCGCACGGTTTGGCTTTATGAAGCAGCCACGCAAACGGTTACGTCATGACGCAATGACGCAGCACCAGTCGGACTCTGGGCGGTATGAAAAGAGCCGGAGCTAAACCGAAGAACTGGTTCTGAATCTGAAAAGCTCTAGCACGGAGCTTGAACCGGAGTTGCGTTGGTGTGAATGAGGTATTTGTCACCATTTCAGTGCATGAAGAACTTTCTTTCAGCACATTTTGGATCAACCTCTTCCCTTGGCTACAGTGGCAATACAACGTACCTGATTCACAATGGGTAAGTCTGTGTAAGCAGATGTTTTGTTAACTGTTGAATAAAAATAGACTAGGTTTGCCAGCTGTGCTTTTTTGTGTCACATTATACTTATTATGCCTCTTTAATTAAGTTTCTTAAGCTTACATGCAACCTTCCTTAACAAATAATTAATAACCTTAATAGTATAACTATAATAAATCTTTAAGATCCCCTATTATACTGTTTTTCATCAATATATTATAAAACATTCATGTATATACAAAACATGTCTCTGAAGTGTTTGGCTTGAAATACCAAACAGATAATGCATTGCAGCATCCCATAATCCCCTCTGTTTTAACCCCTACTCTTCTTTTTTTTGTTTTTTGCAGTGTATATATTTAGCACATTTTAACATTATTATATGCTTACCTTTAACCTTTGTGTGCTGTTTGGGTCTGTGGGACCCGTTTTCAGTGTTTACTAAAAGAAAATGTATGCAATTTAATTATTTTTACCTGCTTTATTTGGGGGGGGGCCTCACATCCTCCAGGGGTGGCCTCACATCCTCCAGGGGGGACCTCACATCCTCCAGGGTGGACCTCACATCCTCTAGGGGGGGCCTCACATCCTCCAGGGGGGACCTCACGTCCTCTAGGGGGGTCCTCACCTCCTCTAGGTGAGTCCGGGGGCATGCACCCCCGGGAAGATGTGTTTTTAAATGTTGAAGTGAAATGCATCAATCTGGTGCACTTTGAGCACAAAATGAATTTATGGATACAGCTCTCAACACTCATATGAAAGGGAGCTGTATACTTTTCAATAATCCAAACATCTTTAGAATATGATCACAACCAATAACAAATCATTTAAACTTGTTTATTCTTATCTTATGTTACCTAGTTAGCATTCTTTCTTTTTATTTATGCATATTTTACTAATCACTCCCCTTTTAAAATGTTTTTTGTTTTTTTTACTGTCCTATACACATTGGAGTGATTTCTTACTTTATCTATATTAAATAGATAAAGGTGTGCTCTCCCTAGCTCGCTCGCTCTCTCTCTCGCTCCCTCCCCGCGGGCACCGTGTTGGCTACCCCTGCTTTAGATGGAAATAAGGAGCCACTCCCTACGCCCCTCTGAGAGATATTTGGTTAAAAATAACCCAATGGTGCTCTAGGAGGAGATTCAGGTGATCAGGTGGGGTGGGGGGGGGGGGGGGGTTACCTTGGTTAGTTATTGGCTAATGGTTACACAAGACAAAACATCGTTATGACATCATAAAGTGGCCAAAATCTGATCAGCTCATTTTCAGACAGGTTTTTATATAAATGGATCAGGACAAAAAGAGAGAGAATGTTTTTTCCTGAAACTTTCAGAATCTCTTAACGCAGAGGTTTATGTATAAAAGACATGAAAATGTGGATTTTGCATAATAGGTGACCTTTAATTGTTATTTATGTAGTAGACATAACAGGATTGTAATACATTTTTCCTCATTCTAATATTTGTTCATTAATCTGTAAATCTTTTTATATTGCTTCCCATTTTGTGCAGTACAAAAATACAAAGGAATCAAGGATCAAGAGCCATTGGACCTTGCACAAAGGTTTTGCAGCATTCATCTACAGCTGGAGAAGGAGTCTTGGCGGTCCACAGAAAAACTCACACAACCAATTTTTGTTATTTGTTTCTTTTGATAGAACTGTTTATTTACGACCACAAAGTTGAATCATAATCATTGTGTTTTTTTCATATACAAACAATTATTTGCCTTAATCTTGCCTTGTTAAAAACGGTCAAACACAGGGATGGGCAAATGGTGGCTCCTCTTTTTGCGGCCCTCAGATTAATTTATAAACAACGTAATTAGTAAAAAAATTTATTAAAAAATATATTTGTATTTGTAGTACTGATACCGTCCACTAGACTTCTAGTTACGTCGCGAGCTGCGCACATGATTTAGTTCGGCAGCCAAATACCGCGAAATAATCTGTGACGTGTTTGTGTGTATTGTTTTTGTTTCCCGGGGAAACACTCACAAGAAACACCGGCTGTTGTTATGCCTGCTGTGACGTTAAGTTGCCGCTTGTAATTATGCTGTTACAAGCTTAAAAGTTGTATTTATCATTTGAATATGGTGAAATAAGTTTAATATTCTAAAAACCAAGACTTTGTTTATTTGAAATCATTTGAATTCATAATTTCAGCGGGAGGGAGGGGGAGCGGTGCTGAGGAACAGCAGAGTGTCTTAGCTAGGTTCAAGTTAGACAACTACAATTACATACAATCCATGCAATTTGTGTGTGTTCCAAGTGAATCTGCGGCCCCCTGGTGGCCAGTACATACATTATGTGGCCCCCACCACCATCCAAGTTGCCCATCCCTGGTCTAACAGCAAAAGAAACTATAGGTTACTTACGTAACCCCAGTGCTCAGAGTAACATGAAGTGAGATGTCTCACTATGGGATGCGCCTCATCGCGGAGCAAACAGAAGCATCAATCTCATTACGTCAATCCTGATTGGCTGGTGATCTTGACGTCAGCGTCAGGGAATTCACCCCCTATAAGTAGCTTGCGCCACGACGCATGCGTCATTCAAAATAAGCACCTCTTCTCGCTTCACCATAGCAAGGAGGGCCGTCTGGTGAGACATCTCACTTCATGTTACTCTGAGGTCTGGGGTTACGTAAGTAACCTATAGTTCTCATTCATAACACTCCGTTCGATGTCTCACTATGGGAAATTGTAGCTCCCGTATTGTCAGACGAGCTTATCTCGAAAATCACCAAACCAACCAGAACTTAACAGGTAGAGCTCTGACTCAACCAGGTGCCCAGCACTGCTTGAGTCACACTGGGAGCAGAGCCCAGGATGCAGCCAGACCCTGAGTCGAAAGAGCTCGGCAGGGTTGGGCTTCAACCACACTCTGCCCTGGGGCGAACTGAGTGCATGAAGACTGTACAGATAGTGCATGAGTGCCACTGGCTCGCTTGGCAGCTGCCAGGGTCAGCTTCACGTCACACTGTATTCAGATTGTACCACTCACAGGCCAGGCCCATAGAGCCAAGCGCTCTGGGTGTGGGTGAAAGATCGCCCCCCCCCTCTTGGGACAGTATGTCCCTGCGTAGTGGGAGCTGCCATGGCTGCCCGCACAGCAGCTGATATATCTCCGCTAGCCAGTACATAGCTGGCCAGTGCGGAGCTATCAGGATAAGTGTGTGGCGTTGCTCTCTCACTCTGGCCAGAGTTGGGGGTATCGGAGCCTGGGGTAAGAACGCGTACAGAAGGCCCGGAGGCCAATCGTGTGCGAGTGCATCCATGCCTAACGGTGCATTTAGATCGCGCATCGAAAAGAACAGCTGACACTGAGCGTTGTCTTTCGATACGAACAGATCCACCGCGGCTCTGCCATAACGCACCCACAGCTGGCTCACAATCCTTGGATGTAGAGTCCAGTCTGCATAAAGTGGTATACCTCTGGACAGTAGATCTGCCCCGAGGTTCATCACTCCCGGTACGTGCGTCGCTCTCAGAGAGAGGAGACACCTACCGCTCCATAGGATCAGTTTGCACGCCAGTGTGTGTAACTGGAGAGAACGCAAACCCCCTTGGCGGTTAATATACGATATTTTGGTCGTATTGTCTGTCCTCACGAGGACGTGATGTCCCCTGAGGAAAGGCAGAAAGCGTTTTAGGGTGAGAAACACCGCTAAAAGCTCCAGGTAATTTATGTGCGCCCGCTGGAGGTCTCTGCTCCAGAGACCCCTCACCGGGCGACCTTCATAAATACCTCCCCAACCTGTCAGACATGCGTCCATGGTGACCACTTTCCGTGAAATGGCGCAGTGCCATTACGCATTTCACAGTAACCATCACTCTCCCATCACTCTTAGTTTTAGGGCGGCCACCCATTATTATAGCGCTTTTCCAGATGCTCAAAGCGCTTCACAAATACACATTACACATATATCATACATGCAATGGTCATGTACTGTGGACAATACCCACAGGAGCAAGTTCAGGTGAAGTGTCTTGCCCAAGGACACACCGGCTTTACAGACGCAGCAGCGGCGGGTTTCACCCCTTGATCTGATGATCATTGCACAGCGCACTGCGCCACACCGTCCATCTTCACGCCTCAAAGTCATCGAGGCACTTTTACAAGTACACATTAGTATCATACATGTACTGTGGACAATACCCACAGGAGCAAATCCGGGTGAAGTGTCTTGCCCAAGGACACAACGGCCTGACGCAGTGGCGGCAGGAGCGGGTTTCGAACTGGAGTTCCCCAGCACCCCCCTTGATCTGATGATCAGATGCACAGACCACTGCGCCACCCGTCCTACGACCAGGATGGCTGACGCCATGCGCCCCAGCAATCGCAGGCATGATCTGAAGAGAACATGTTTGCGCAGCTGGAAAAGAGCAAGACAAGCTCTGAAAGCTTTCACTCTTTCCGCTGACAAGCGAGCTGAAAAGGGCACCGAGTTCAGGCATAAACCCAGGAAGAGTATAGTCTGCGCGGGGCACAACATGCTCTTCTCTGTGTTTATTATGAAACCCAGGTTGAGCAGGTGCTTTACGAGGACATTTGTCTGCGTAACAGCCTCCTGCTCCGACTGTGCGAGAAGCAGCCAGTCGTCCAGGTAGGTCGCCAGGCGAATACCCTGTTGTCTTAACGGGGCTATCACGGCTTCCGTACATCGTACAAACACCCTTGGACTGAGAGACAGACCGAAGGGGAGTACTCTGTATTCATAACAGATCCCCTGAAATGCGAATCTCAGATATTTCCTGTGTGGGTAATATACTGGGATGTGAAAATACGCATCTTTCAGGTCGACTGATGTAAACCAGTCATTTTGTCGCACGAGCCGCAGCAGAGATGTGTGAGTGAGCATTCTGAACGTATATCTTTTTAGATATTTGTTCAGAGCCCTCAAAACAAGTATTGGCCGAATTCCGTTCCCTCCCCGTTTGGGAACGAGGAAGTACTTGGAATAGAAGCCGCCCTGACTCTGCTCAGCGGGTACAATAGATATAGCCCTCTTTTCTAGGAGTGAGAGAATCTCTCTCTCCAGAATATGGGCTGACTATCCTCGGGCCTGTGAATGCAGAATGCCCGAGAAGCGAGGGGGGGTGACAGCGAATTGGAGTCTGTAGCCCCGTGTTACTGTCTTGAAAACCCAAGCAGATGATGTGAGCATCTTCCACTGCATGCTCCTTAGAGCCAGTGGAGATGTCACGTATCTTCCCCTCTGAGTCTCTATTTGTTGTGTTATGAGGCCCTCTAGTGTCTGAACACAGTGGTGCCCCTTTTCGACAAGCGTGGCGGTGGTGCCTTCACAGACCCGCCTGTAATCCGCCTTTTGAGAGATGCCGTAGCTGCTCTCAGAAGGGGAACAGTTGACGGGCTGTTTATTGGTTTTATTGTTTTTCTTTTAATTTTTTTTTGAGCTGCGCCCTCGGCCTGAAGCCTGGATGCGTCAGCGGCAAATGTTTTATGACAGAAAAATCAACAAATGTGTGACATGTGTTTGTGCGGACTTGAGGATGGTGTTGAGGCATCTCTCGAGGCGGCGGGAACACATTTAGAGCTGGGGAACCGTGGACTTCCAGCTCTGTCACAGAGGGGAGAAGGAGGGGCTGTCACGCCGCTCGCTTCTTCTTCCTCGACTGCTGGCCGAAATTCTGGGTTGGCTGCTGCCGGAACCGGAGATTTTCTAGGCCAGCTCACCCTCGTCTCCAGCCTGGGCTGGGGACTCGGGGCGGGCTGCGTCTTCGGTGTTTTAAACCGATCAGGGTTCGAGGCAGCTTGGGCGAAGGACTGCTGCTGCGAAGGACTGCTGCTGCGAATGCAGCGGCTGGACCCTTCGAGGGAGGCAGAGGTGGAGTGCCTCGTCCTCCTTCTTTTTCGACTCACACCTCCTTTACATGGAGGCGAGAGCGAAACTCGCCTCCCTCGGGAACGATGGGCATATCCAGCACATCCTCCTTTTCCCGGTCTGGGAGGTTGGTGAGGTTGAGCCATCTCGCTCTTTCCTGCACCACCATGATCCCCATTGCCTTGCCCGTGGCCTGGACGGCGCAGCGTTGGACACGGAGACAAATGTCCGTGACCGCTGCCATCTTGTCCAGAGTGGCTGCCCCCGGGTTACCCGACAGGTCCTCGCAGAGCTCCGCTTGGTAAGCGGTTAGCAGCGAGGACACATTCAGGGCCCTGGCGGACAACGCTGCGGCTTTGTAGGACCGTTCAGTCATTGTCGACTGAAATCGGTCCGACTTTGCTGGCAGCGTGGGGTTCCTGCTTGGTGACGGGCCCATCCTCGGTAGGAGGTGGGCCGCTACCAGTGGTTCCATGGGCGGTATGCGGAGCAGGCCGAGCTTCTCCATTCCGTCACAGTCTAGGGAGGAGGCACCCTGGATTGGGACCTTGTTGCTGAAGGGCCGGTCTCTCCACGAGACCGACACCTCATCCAACATCTCCGGGAAGACCGGAAGGAGTTGCCTCTTCGCCCGCGCTGCTTGGGGGAAATGTTTCCCTTCGTAGCGGGACCTGGAGGTCTCCTTGGCCATTTCAGGCCATGGGATGTCGAGTCTGGCCGCGGTGCGTTTACACACGGCCTGCAGGTCCATGCTCAGACAGGGCGAAGCTGGTGTGCTATCGCCCGGGAGAGCAGCCTGAGCCGATGACATGAAGATGTCCTCTTCATGTTCATCCGACTCGGACAGGAGGAACACCGAGGCGTCCTCTTCGTCCTCATCGTAGTCCAGCTCGAGGACATCCTCCGCGGGTGAGGTCATGGTGAGGTCTAACCGGGAGCCCCAGCTCGGTAAAGCGTGGGGTCCCGTTCCCGTGTGTCTTGCCGTCACCGGGTCCCGGCCTGCCAGGGCGCGGGAATCCGGTTCTGCAGCCATCGCAGATAATGAGCCCCAGACCGACACGGAGAGGGGTTCACTCTCTGCGGCGGACTCCCCCGCGTCTTGTCTGCCGGCCGGCAGGTCAGTGGACATGGGGGGGGGGGTCCTGCTCCAACAGGCTAGCTTGGCGTGCTAGCCGTCGGCGGAGGCTCTTCACGGTGAAGCGGACATAATGTCCGCACGAGCCGGGATTGTCGATAGCCCTCGGGCGTGTTCCAGCCCGAGGCAGGACGAGCAGACCTGGTGTGTGTCTGTGCCCGAGATCTTCAACCCACAGCCGCAGAGTCGAGCCACCGAGTCCCTGACTCCTCTGGTGTGAGGGAGAGAGGCGTCCATCTTGCTCGCCTCGTGGCGTGGAGAGGACCCGCTCTCAACAGGTAAGTTGGGAGAAACCAACCCTGACCACCCTGTCCTTAATCCGGAGAAAAGGACGGTGTGGGTCTTTTATTATTAAGAGAACGGCGAGGTCAATTTCAATACTAACTGGCGTTAGTATTACCGTCTTCCTGCAAAGCAGAAGGAGTAGCCGGCGAGCGTCCGTCGACCGAAATGGTTATATTTGGGTTCAGTCTGTGGACCGTTAAGCTTGTCCGGCTACTATAGAGATGTGCTCTGAAGCGAGAAGAGGTGTTTGAATGACGCATGCGTCGTGGCGCAAGCTACTTACAGGGGGTGAATTCCCTGACGCTGACGTCAAGATCACCAGCCAATCAGGATTGGCGTAATGAGATTGATGCTTCTGTTTGCTCCGCGATGAGGCGCATCCCATAGTGAGACATCGAACGGAGTGTTATGAATGAGAACTGATTCCCTTTTTCCTAAGACAAAATAAAAAGAATGATGAGAAAATAGTGGTTTGATTAAAAATATAAATGTTTTACAAAAGCCTGTTGAAAAGTGTTTTTCCTGTTGTTATTTTGAACCATACTAGTACCATGACTCCAAAGGCCTGGGAGCAACAGAAAGCAGAGAAATGTAGCTTTCTTTTAAATGTACACATCTTTGTAAAATGTGCAGTTCCAAAAGCGTTTTACATAAGGACTGATTGCACATATGCTAACTACTCACATGGAACATTTTACTGATAGTGAATCAAAATAGCTTCTCTGTGATTTGTTTTCTTATTCCCTATGGCATTTTGTTCACAGTACATCATTGAAATTGATACAAACATATTAAAGATATAGAAAAAGGTCCCAGAGCTAGTGTGCTCTCTAACCTTCGCTTAAAAAAAGCTTCATATGTTTTCCACTCTCCCCTTCGTAGGTGAGCACTATTGAAACAACTCATTATTCCTGCATATTTGTGGCAGATTTCAATTTGAAACTTGCATGAAAATGTTCCTTCTGTGTTTTAATACTGTTGTATCACGTGACTTGAATTTTGAATTGAGCCGTCCCTTATAGATAATATCTCTTTACGTTAGTGATGGGAATTACGGCTCTTTTTAGTGAGCCGGATCATTTGGCTCGGCTCACTAATGGTGCTTTTCCACTGCAAGGCCTCGCTAGGCTTAGTACGGTATGGCTAGTCCTTGTTAGGCCAGGCTCACTTTATGCTGCGTTCCCATTACAGTTTAGGAACTGGGGCAGTAACTTTAATAACGCAGTGTCGGCTGAGGCGTGACGTCATCTTCAATGCGAACCACTGAACCAACATCAGCCGTTAGCTGTTAGCACTCAGAGCTCCTCATATCTGTTCAGAAACTAGACAAAAGTTAAAGGTGACCTATCATGCTATATTTTAATAATATATTGTAGGGCCATACCTATATAAGGTATATTTATACATTTTCTTTTTCAAAATACCAAAAAGATCATGCATTTTAGCCATGCCTCATTTCGCTCTATTTTGCTCTCCTCCACCCCTGTCTTTGCATGCACTGCAGCTGACCACGCCCCCCTGCAAAGGAGGGGCCAAGTTACGAGGTCATGTTACCATGCTGTTACCATGCCACGGCAACCTCTCATTCCCCTGATAGGTGGAGAGTTGGCCATATAGGCGGAGCTCCTCGTCACTGACGTCAGACTATTTTCAAATCTGTATCGGTCTGTATCAGATCCGTTAAAGCCCCATTTTTAGAGATTTTTGGTATGGAGGAAAAGAGAGAGGGTTGTGTTTTCTGACACTTGGTGAGTTCCCACACCAGGGACACATATCATGTATAAAAGACATGCAAAGGTGCATTTTGCATGATAGGTCCCCTTTAAAGTACAAACCACAGACTGTCTGTGTCATGCCAAATACAGTCGCTGGTTTATTTATGTCTGTAGGCTGTTGTTGTGAGTGTGGACGGTCGGAGCATATACTCCGTTAGCTTAGCCAATCTCCATTCAGAAAACACGCATTTTAAAAGGTTTTTCGCCTACCGTCTGTCTGCAGACTTGTCAAAGC
This sequence comes from Pseudochaenichthys georgianus, assembly GCF_902827115.2. Classification (NCBI taxonomy): domain Eukaryota; kingdom Metazoa; phylum Chordata; class Actinopteri; order Perciformes; family Channichthyidae; genus Pseudochaenichthys; species Pseudochaenichthys georgianus. Next base: position 5,270,735 of record NC_047517.1, on the reverse strand, counting down.
ATTAATTCATGGTTTTTACTAACCGGTATCAGTATGTTGTTACTTCGGCATCGGTATAGGTATCATCATCACTGTTCGACCTGAACTCAGGGCAGCGAAGGCAAAACCAGACAACACACAACGTAGTTTTACGTAGCCAAAACGGCAAATACCTCTTACCTTTGCTGTCTTCTGATCAAATGTTGTGTTCAATGGCATTAAAATGCAGAAGACACTGCTGAAGGTTAATCCAATGTCTCTGTCACTTTGAAATGATTACTGATAATCAGTGTTGTGCTAGTTACTGAAAACCAGTAACTAGTTACCATTACTAGTTACTTCATTTCAAAAGTAACTCAGTTACTTTACTGATTACTTACATTACACCAAAAAGTAATGCGTTACTGTGAAAAGTAACGTTTTAGTTACTTAAAAAAGGGCTCCCATTATATTAATGCCCTTATAGCCTTCATTTCAGTACTGTTATAATACAATGTGTTGATCAACTTGACATGCATTATATGCAATCTGGATAGCATCGATATTAGCTGGCTTTACATTTTTGTATATTCTTTCTCCAGGTAGTTGGAAAAAGTTTTCCGTTTCATGTGCCGTGTGCCGCCCGGACATGCAATCATGCTAACTAGCTCCTGGAAAGCGGGTGACTCCACTGTAGCAATAGCCTGCATGTGTTCTACAACATACCGTGCAATGGCTTTATCGACTTTTCCCTGGCTAGCAGTCCCTTGGTTAAAATCCAGCCGCTGTTGCTTAGGTGCAGGCGGAGGTGGAGTGGCGTCGACTGAGTCTCTGTGGTTTTAGCTACTAGCTTCGTCCCAGCATGTTGTTTTTGCAGATGTTTTAAGAGATTTGAATGACTGGTTTGGGCAGTAGATAGGCTCTTTGACCCGCCAGGACACAACTTACATTTAACTAAAACGTTCTTTTCTTTGTGCTCGACAAAAGTGAAATAGTGAGAATATCTCCAGGTGGAGAAACTAGACTTGAGCTCCGCCGCTGCCATGATAGTCTTGTTAGTAAACAACACAAACACGCCCACAGCCCGTCTCCGCATGTGACACAGGTACTGTACAAGTACTGTACTTAAGTACTGTTCTCATCTCTGTTCACCTGGCTGTTGACTATCTAAAAAAACTAACGCAGTAACAGAGTAACGCACCATGTAGTAACGGTAACTGAGTTACTGAATTTAAAAAGTAATGCGTTAGAGTAAGTAGTTACTTTGTAACGCGTTAGTCCCAACACTGCTGATAATCCATCAGCATATTTATGATGAGATCAATAAGCCTAGTTTTCAGTTTTCATAGCGTAACATAGCTTTCGGTTTGGGCAAGCTGCGTGCGCATCACTCTCACTCAATGGTAACGTGTAGGTGGATTTAGGATCTCCTCCTTGATTCTATTGGCTCTAACGGTTAAAGGGAGGTGTCAATCACCAACATCGACCAATACACCCAAATGACCCCAGAGGTGGGTTTCTTTCTCCTAAACCTCTCTAAAAAGGTCAAATTTCACTTTTTTTTGCATTAATCTTGATACAGGGTACTTATTATATGTTATAGTTTGGATTCCTAAAGCTTTTAGTCTACTATCCCATCATTCAAGGGTGGTTTTCACTATAAGTCATGTTTTTTTTTCGACGGACACTATAATTTACATTTTTCTACTATGTTCAATCTGAATTTACTTTAAAATAAAAAAATCTATATTGATTCTGACTTTTCTACATCCAACTCACAGGTTTATCATTGCTTTAAGAAAAAAGATTATTAATTTACTCCTTTTTAGAAGTGAAGATATAGTCATTTGTTCTGGGAATGTCATTTTCGAGCCTGAGACTGCAACGAAAGTAACAAACACAATGCATTATCCTTTTCAATTACAAAGAACACAAATTGGGTTAGTTACATTAACAAATAACCATAAAACAACAATACTGTACAATAACAAAATTAATGCCTTGAATAAACCGAAATACTCTCGCGCCGAATATTCACTGCTGATTACTACAGGATTCGGAGTCATTGTCATCGATACCACTTTTTATGTCTCTTGCAGTGGACTGATGAAGTTTTGCCCACGAGGGACTTTTCTTAATCATAAAATAAGCAACATGTCAAATGCTGTAGGAACACTGAAAACCACCTTCCCAAAATGTTAATAGCTATATATATACAGTACAGTATACAATGAAACTGAAAATAATCTCTTATTCAACTAAATGTATACAAAAATAGATGAAATAAATAGAGAAATGTCAAAATGATTCAGCTGCAAAAAACGGATTAAAAAGACATTTGAAACTGACTGATGAAATTAAGGAAACTGATTGTTTCTGTAAGGCCGGTTAGCACTTCACTTTTACCATCATTAAAAAACCAAAGGAGCATGTACATACATTCATTATACCTTCAGTAGTAGCATAGCATATAAGTGCTAATGCTTTATTATGTGCCTACATTGGCAACAATGCTAGCTCCTAGGTTTTAACTTGGTGCGGAACTACGCCATTGGTCCATTTCTTTAGTAATTGTTTTATCACTTTCTGTTTTCCCTGTGCACATTGTTTACACATATTGTATCTCCTTTTTGACAGTCAATACAGTTAAAGTTTTAGTCAGAAGTCAAATAATAATTTGGGCTCTAAAAATTAAATTATTTCAAAAATAATGGACATTTAAAAATAAATGTCCCCTAAAAATATCCTCGCATTCAATGTTTTGTATTGTTTAAACAAAAACCAGATCACATAACACTTTTTCAACATTCAGAAAATGAAAAGTAAACTACTTTCCTGCAACAATTTGGTACTAAATGTTTGAAGTTTGTTTGTCCTAGAAAGAAACCAACTTTACAGCATTACTCATTATGTATGCCAGCATTGATCCTTATGTCCAGACTGTTTCTTCTATACATGAACCCAATTGTTGCTGATAATGATATGATGATGATATGAATAGGCCTATTCCTTTTATGTCACACAGCTGATTTTAGGCCTGTCCAGCATTTTATTTGCGGAAAGATCACACACATTTTCCTTGGAAATTGAAAACGTACTGTGCAATCTGTTGTAACCATAAACCTTTTTAAACGGTTACCCAAGTTTCTAAAAATGTTTAGTGTACACTTTTTACTCAAACATTTAAAAACATGTTAAGCATATACAACGGCCCCCTTTCAAATTCGTTTTTTCTCAAGTATGCTAATACAGTTATGTATTGTACAGCACTATAACATGAATTCTGAATACTCTCAGCCCCACTGTAGCAGCTTCTCCATAGACCGTAGTACAGTGATTGCTGTGGGAGGCAGCCAGCAGATCGTCCCTCCTCCACAACCACTGCATATTCCCATCCCAAAGTGGAATACAACTCCGGTTGAACATCCTCCAGACAGCAGGTACATCTTTCTATGTTGTGTAATTCTAAGCAGGAACAGTTGAACTAATGCTTTAATGTATATGTTGAGTGTTCTCTCTCATTTGAAACAAATGCATGCTGCTTTTCAGTGACCAAGCTGGTGAGGAATTCCTGAGATGCATCGCAACAAACAAGCCTTTGCCAGACTATCTCAAAGGGAACATGGCATACAACCTGGCTGAAGCTTTTAAGTCGGCAAGTGTCCTGAAAGAAGCAATGAAATCAAATCCTGAGTTCCCGAAGAATACATCCAGGAGCAGAAGCCGCAGTCGAACCCGCGGAAAATCTCGAGCCAAGAGCCGTGCAAGAAGCAAAAGCCGATCGCTAGACCGAAGTGGACGCAGCAAAAGTCGTGCTCGGGGCAAGAGTCGGCCAAGAAGCAAGAGCAGGGCAAGAAGCAAAAGCAGGGCGAGAAGCAAAAGCAGGGTCCGCAACAGGAGTCGGAGCCACAGTCGAGGCAAGACGAGTCATGTGCGGAGCAAGAGCCGGGTCAGGAGGTCCAAGTCACGAAGCAGCAGTGCTGAAAGGAGGCATGGAAAAGACAAAAAGAGAAAGAGGAGCACCAGCCCCAGCTTTGGCAGCAGTGTTGACATCAGTCATAATCTGACAGAAAATAGTCTGTTAAAAGGACTGAGGCTGGTCATGAACAGCAAAGAACTGGAGGAGCGGATGCCCACTCTCAAAGATGCCATCCTCACTATTCAGGTAGGGCTGCACGATTTTGGGAAACAATCTAATTGCGATTTTTCTGACAAATATTGCGATTGCGATTCGAATTGCGATATTTATTTTTAAGCGACCCAATGGAAGTTTATTGTAAAATGCGGCCATAACTCCGGCTAGGAAGGTCGTATCAACATACTCCTGTCTCTAGCACCCCCGCAGCCCGAGCTACGAGTGAAAGAACTAAACTTACATGAAACTTCCGTTGGGTTGCTTTAAAGTCAAGCTTCAGTTAAAGATTCACCCTTTTAGATGTAGAACATGTGATGGAGCATTACTAACCTGACTCAGATGATTTGTTTCACCAAACTATCTAGGAAAGCTCCATTGGAAGCCATTTGGAAAGGGCAGGCACTTTCAAAAGCACTTGGCAGGTGATTGGATCAATCTGTCTATCACCTTCTATCATGGGCCACTTCTGATTGATTAACAATGGATGGTACATGTGGAGCACAGCACTTCTGATTGGTGTGGATGACCAAGAAGAAAAAAGAAAATGTAAAAAAAAGTTTGCGATTTAATAATCGCATCATCTCGAATTGCGATTTCGATTTAAAATCGATTAATTGTTCAGCCCTAGCTCCTCGTCCATTTTCTAAAATGCTCTGTGTCAACCAGCACAAAAAATGGGATTTATGAATAATAGCATCTATGTAAACCTCGACAGAAGTATATCTAGTGTTTTATTTTAACACTTGAACACTTGATCTAAAAACACGATGACTGTAGCTGTTAGTGAATTAGGGTGAAGCTCCGCCACAGACCTTAGGCGCGTTCACACCGCAGTACTTTTCCCACTTTAGTTCCGATATAGTTCCGAAATGTTGCGTTCACACCAAAAAAAGCCGGAACTAAAATTAGTTCATGAGAACCTTTTCACCCCCTTTCGTGGGAGAAAAAGGTTCCTATGTCTGATTGGCTTGGGCGGATTGCAAACCACGCCCCGTAAAACTCCCAAAAAGTTTTGTGAAACCGCCATTTCAGTAGAAGCTGCTGGGACTCCCAGCAGCTTCTACTGAAGCCCCCAACTCCGGGGACTTCCGGCCGGGGACTTTGGGCGGCAGTATACGCCGTGAAGTGGTTTGCGGCCTACCAGTAAACCCAAAGCAGAAGAAGAAGTGACTTCATTTGCCTAATCCTCCCCCAGGGACTTATTCCGGTGTGAACGCGATCTGTACTTAGTTCATGAGAACTAAAGAGTTCTGATGAACCTTTGTGGGAAAAGTACTGCGGTGTGAATGCGCCTCTTGTCAACTGCTGTAGGTCACATTTATATCCATTGTGCATGAAAAACGCAGTCCTTGAAACATGAATATGATACTAACCAGTAACCACCAAAAAGTTGGGAATGCTCTTGTCTTTTACACACGTTTTAAATACAGTGGGTGCTGGTGACACAGATGGGGAGCTAGTCAATAGAATCCTGGTTATATTCTTGTGTTGGTTCATGTTATACATTTTGTTTAGCTTCATATCAAACTATGGCTTATATATCAACTTAAAAAATAGAATTAGGCCAGTGGTGGTTTTATTGTGTTGCTAATTATTCTAACTTCTCTCCATTTCAAAAAGATACAGACCAAATCATAACCATTAACATCTGGGATTTACTTTTAGTTATGGTATGGTGGCAACTCTCAGTATTGTTGTTAGGAGATGTCAGGGTGATTGGCTGCCACATGGAAGACACTCCAAATAGTTATGGGTTTGAGGCTTTAATCCGTGCTGGACTTGAACCTACCAAGCTAAGTCTAAGACCTATCAACTGAACTACCAAGCTGCAAGGTCCAGTGTGTTACTGCCAACACTGTTCATACCACATTCTGCACAGTGGACATCCACCTCCATGGATATAGCTCCTGGTATAAAACATTTGCAAACATAGACATGTACGTCGTTTTTTCCTAAAACATTGAATTAATAGCCAAAATAGATAACAAAGGGAAGAAGCTGCTATCTGCTAATTGTATGTCCTTGTTATAATTTTATTTGTGCAGGGTTCAGATGGAAGCAGAAAAGTGGAGCGTGTTCATGAAGAGCTCAAACATCAGCAACATGAGAGCAATAATAATTCATCATCATTGGAAAATGACAGTATGCTACTTCCTCATGACAGAGTAGGGAGCGACTTCTCTTGGCTGCAGGCGGAGAGTCAGCAGGAATCCACAGTCGTGAATGCTGAGGAGCTTGAAGACGAAGAGTCGTTCTTGTACGGTAATGAAGACACTGGAGAAAAACAAACCAATAAATCCTCCACCACACTTTTTGCAGCATACAAACCACAGGGAATGGATAGTTCTGGCAGTCAACAGAACAAACCCATTTTCAGTAGCTTTGGGGATATGCTTGATCTCAAGCAAACCCTTCAAATGACTTCCTCGAGCGTAGCCTCTGCCAGTCTGGACAGCAGTGAGTGTGAGAAGATCAAGAACATATTAAAAAGTCTGGACACAGTAGACGTCGGCAAGATCATGGGGAAGATGCAGGGTCAAAAGGTGGAGAAGCAGCGGTCTCCTGCACCTTCCAGTTCAGAGCGGACAGCAGCAGCCTTAGCCCTGCCCGAGCTGAGTAACCCTAATGTACGGAAAGCTCTGCAGTCCCTACAGTCACTGATCAAAGGTAAGAATACTGTGTTAACACGGATTGATTTAACTGATCATGCCATCACCTCTTCAATCAGCTTGTTCATTGAGTTAAAGTGGCAACAATTGTTTGCTTTAAATGATCATTTTGAATAAATGTTGATTGCCAAATGTAATGGCTGTTAAAATAACAACACCATCAGCGTTTAGATGTATTCCTTATAAGCTTCACCTTTACTCTGTAATTCTGTTTGTCACCAATGAGATCTCCCCATTTGAATTAAAGCAAAAAGGATGTGCGTTAACAATTGTGTAACCAAAACAGGAAGAGGTTTGCGCTTTCGTTTTTCCCAGTAACTATCGATAGCTATCCCCAGTAACCAGAGTATCAATGTTAATTATTTGTAGTTACTTTCCCCAGTACGGTGGAACAGCAGAAGTAACTGTGTAAGACAAAATGCAGTGTGTTGTCTTTAGTAGTAGGTCCAAAGGAAAAAAGGTTTGTTAAAAAATACCACTTGGAAACACAGTTCTCAGTTCCCATGGACAGGGCAGACAAGTGACTTAAACAAGTTATCAGGGCAGCAAACTAACAATCACATTTCAACAATAACTATAACCATGTTTGCTAACAACTGGTTAAATCCTCACATAAATAAGTGCAATCTAAACTGCGAACTATTTTGTTGATTGGCCTTGGGCGAAATGGTAGGAAGTGATGCAGCTTTTTATTGTGAAAGGTAAGAGCGGAAAGAGTGTGGTGCTGCTGCCATTAACAAGGTGAGCGACATATAGTTTGTCTAGGTTCAGAGTACGGCGCATACATGTTATTATTTCACCTTAATAAGTACAGGCGGACTCATTCTCTCAGCTTCGGTGCTTAGTGCCATATCTCTCTCTTGAGATGTTTCAGCTCATAAATACAGCTCTGATTTGAACACTCTTTAAGTTACGACAGAAATGTAATGCTGTATACCGCAATACTTTTCTAATGTCTCATTTGGAAACACAATTGATTTCCGATCTGTTTCTCTACAGTTGCCAAGGATAAGATGATCCGCTGGATCAATGATTTATCTTCTCTGACTTTATTGTCTAATGCTTACGATGTGATTAAGAGGATTATATTGTTCTTCTTCTTTCTTTAAGCAACAAAGGAGAAGCGTGAACAAAATGATGGCAGTGGTACATCGCAGACATCCTCTGATAATCACAAGGTATTGATTTTCAAGCTGTGCTACTGATAGTGAGACAATTGGAATGCATTTAAGAATCACAAAACCCCTGATTTATTTTGGAATTGTTGCATGTGTTTTGTAGGCACGTGACAATGAGGAAGGGAAGAACGACAAACATGCCCGGATGAAAAAAATGGAATCCTTGATGAATGAGCTGGAAGGATTGTTGAAACAGGATGGTAAGGCAGTCTCCTGTGATGAATGTATCCTTTAGCGTTAAATACTCTACATACTTCACTGTCTGCCTTCTCTCTTTACAGGATTGAGTTTTCTGTCACCAGTGATTGGGTTTTACTGTCAGAAATGTGAGGAGTTCATTGGGGATTTGAGTAGTGCTGAAACCCATGCAGCCATCCACCGCCATGGGAACTCGGGCAGTGTAAGTATAACTCCTGTTCATCTCTGTGTGCTGTCAACAAATCCCATAAAAGACTGAAAACAAGGAAGAAGGCCGCTTAAAACTCTTTGATCTTTACAGTCTTTAGTCAAGTTATAGTGAGGCCAGAATGTCCACTTTGTTGTATTAAAAAGAATCTTATGTAACTTTATTCATCCAAACTAAATATTTGTATTTAAACACTGAAGACTGTATGCTCATAAATTTGCTTGTTTTTTGGACTAAATCTTAACTGGCAGAAACGATTAAATGCAATGCATATTCATGTATTTATTTTAGTGCTGTCAAAATTATCGCGTTAACGGCGGTAATTAATTTTTTGAATTAATTGCGTTAAAATATTTAACGCATTTAACGCAGCCATTTAACGCAGCCATACCCATACGTGCCACCAGTGGCAGCGCCAGGGTATGGCTGGGGTAGGCTACACCCATACCAAGAAATGGCTTAGCCCCATCATGAAAAATTATGTTAAAGTAAGCAAAATAAAGTCTGCCAACTCGCGCGGAGTAAATTTCACAGACAGCAGTTAGTAAGATTGATTTCAGTAGCCACGGTTTTGAAAACTTTTGTCACGTAGTGATCAACTTCTCAATAGAACATCTTTGATAATGTCTTCTGGCCAATCAGAATCAAGATAACGGCGTTGTGTTGTTTCAGGAAGTCCCGACGGAGAATACTTTTGCTGTAGTACAGGGGTGCACATAACTAACTGGTACGCAGGTTATGTGCGTGATCTGAAATGCGTACCGTCACTTGTGTCACAAAGCGCATTTGCGTACCGACGTACTTGTGAAGCTTTTCCAGAAGGCGGTTAGATCACCGGACGACAGAGTCGGTCTCCGTCTGCACAGACAGGCTGCTGTTAACGTCGGTCTGCACAACGGAATTGTGCCAAAACTACGCCAACCGGCTGCGCCCCCCCCCCCCCTTCACTGGAGAACTGCGCTCAAACAGCTGATCACAACGTTCACACTTTCTTGATTGCTCATGTTTGTACTAGTGGTTTTTAAATCTTTTTAGATGTGTCGGCGCAGGGGGTCCTTTTTTAGAGATTTGTTTGTCTGTGTTGTTTTAAAATGTGTTTCATGTGCAAACCAAATCTTCTTACTGGTAGAATAACAAATAAATAACCTGAACCCTGTTACATTTTCACAATCTTTAAGTTATGCCCAAATTCATTTAAATAATGCCATAGCTTATATATTGAAAATGTACACTCACCGTAACATTTTTGCTGGAAAATCATTTTATTTATGTGTTTTTAGCATAAAGTGCGGATGGACAGGAATGCTGAAGACAGCAAGGGACCCTCACACCATTTGAGCAGCAGCTCTGCTCATCCACAACCCTCAGAAAGGAGGGACCACAGGGGCTCTGAATACAGAGAGTCAGCCGAGCACAAGAGTCACAGAGCCCACCAGCAAGACCCCCAGCGAGACTGGAGGGACGACAGGGATCAGAGAAGCAAAAACCACAACGAGGGCGGGAGCCACGGGGACGCCATGGGAAACATGTCCTTGAAACAGGAGATGAGGAAGGAGAGGCTCCTCATCACGGTGTCTCGTGGACAGACCCCTCCTCCTAAAGGGAGGGCCAAAAAGGAGGTGAACAAGGAGCAGAACATCGGGAGTCTTAACAAAGTCAAAGTGGAAGACACTGACGGCAAGGGAAATCAATCCAACAGCAGCGGAGAAAAGAAAAGCCTAGTAAAATATGAAAGCAGCGGCAGTAGTGATAATGACAAAGGTAAAACACAGAAAGACAGATCCCCTAAAAAGAAGAAGAAGAAGAAGAAGGATAAGAAGAAAAAGAAGGAGAAGTCCTAAGTGTTGAGTTATGCTTGAACCTACACTGAGAACCACATGGTTATTTTGTATAGGTGTGATCCGCAGAGGAAGGAGTTTTCATGGTGTAAGGAAGTGCACTTCCCTTAGATAAAGATTCATATAAATGTTATCTTTGTGAGTCTCTGGTTGAGAGGGTTCTCGCCTGAAGTCTTGAGTTATTCGAGGAGTAAGTTCCTCGCTCTGCGACTTCCAAACACATCGGAGACTCATCTCTACTAGACGCACAGGTAACATTTTGAAAATCTTCTTTGGCTGTAAATCGTCCAAAATGTCAGCATGCTTATTTTGCTTTGTTGCTTCCTACAGATTTGACAATGAGAATGAATATGTTGCTGTACAGTAAGCTTTCAGTTAACCCCCACATCCTGGTTTGATGTTTCAAGTCAGTGTTTGAACGATTGTATTAATACCATAGTTACCGTGTACCGTGATGGAAATGTGATGCGTGTATTTTGCAGTTGTGTTTCACTTTCCTACTTGTCTGTATGTTTATCTGAAATACAAGATCACACACAAGTCTGTCTCCTGTTTTGACATTTTGAAATAAAGAAATGTGTTTACCACATCATTTGAATGAGTCAAATGCTTTTGCAATCAAGAGATCAGATGAATGCTTCATGGGTTTGCATTGGCTAGAAAGATTGTCTTTTATTGTGATTGTAGTAATGTGTTTTAGTTAGTAATGTGTTTTTATTACACTTTGGCTCGACCAAAAATCGCTTTTAAATGTGCTTTATAAATAAAACTTGATTTGATTTGATAGCAAAAAGAAGACAGTCCTTCACGTAGCATTATAGAAAGTCAAATGCTGTAGGGTTGTGCTGTATTTATGATATCTTATGCTTATATATCTTTAAAACTACATTAAGGTGGCAGATGTAATTGCTGCCTGTGTTGAGAGACTTCAGAAGTGCTGCTTTGATGTTCCTCACAGTGAGTCCTTCCTGACTGTGGAGGCAATGAGAGACCTGTCTTTGTTGTTAATAAAGGATGGGAGTCTGTTTAATATTAACAAGTGTATTTTCCAGAAGGCAAGGGCTGTGAAATGAATAACCTGAAACAAATAACTGCATGGAATTTCGACATAATGATATGAATAATAATACGTTTTATTTGTATAGCACCTTTCATACAAGAATCTCAGTCCAAAGTGCTTCACAGTAGACATCTCTTAAAATACTCACAGAAAATCGACATCACATTTAATACAATAACCAGTAAGGCAAAAAAACGGCTTTGAATAGACATATCAAAAGATTGATTAATGGTACGACAATAAAAGTGTATTAAAAGGAGGATGGTGCAGAAAAAAAAAAAACTATTGTAGTTTTAAAAACATAATCCAGAATCTTAAAAGGACTGTCGATAATTTCACCCGGCTTTGTCCATGTTTCACAAGAAGAAGAAAAAAGCAGGCTGGCACAATAAAACACAAACTGATCTGAAAACATTTAATGAATAGGTGAATCTGATCACACACACACGCATACAGATAAATGAACAGATACAAATACAAACTTATAAATACTCCATCTACAGTATGCATGCACATAGACACAACCATAAAATGATAATAATAATAATTCATTTATTTTATATAGGCGCCTTTCAAGGCTCTCAAGGTCGCCGTACAAACACATAAAAACAAGATACACAATACCTAACACCAGCATAAGAAACATAAACAAGACAATGCAGTATATAACAAATCAAATAAATAAAACAGGATGTGTGATGGATAACGATCAGGGTGGATATGCGAGTGTGAAGAGATATGTGTTGAGGCGTGATTTGAAAATGGGGAGAGAGTCAGTGTTGCGGATGTCAGGTGGGAGGGAGTTCCAGAGGCGGGGTGCAGAGCGGCTGAAGGCTCTAGACCCCATGGTGGTTAAACGGAAGGGGGGTGCAGTGAGGCTGAGGGAAGCAGAAGATCTGAGTGTGCGGATGGGTGTGTTGATGTGCAGGAGGTCGGAGAGGTACAGAGGAGTGAGGTTATGGATGGCCTTAAAGGCGAGGAGCAGAATCTTAAAAACGATACGGGATTTGACGGGGAGCCAGTGAAGTTGCTGAAGAACAGGAGTGATGTGGTTAATGGAGGGGGTTCTGGTGATGATGCGGGCGGCAGAGTTCTGAACCAGTTGAAGTCTGTGGATGGATTTGAGAGGGAGACCAAAGAGAAGGGAGTTGCAGTAGTCGATGCGGGAAGTGACCAGGGTGTGAACAAGAATGGCGGTGGTCTTAGGGTTAAGGGACGGGCGGAGGCGGTTGATGTTGCGTAGATGGAAATGCACATAGCCTACACATATTATGGAAAATATAATGCAGATACATGTAAAGGCCCTGACACACCAACCCGATTTTGGGAGTCAGAGGCCGTCAGAGGCTGTCGGGCATTCGCGGCGCCGTAGTCAGGTTGGTGTGTCCCGCACCGTCAACCGTGACACGCCTTATTTGGACTGCCAGACCCGATGCATGGCCGATTCAACATGTTGAATCGGCCATGCATCGGGTCCTTAGAGGTAGTGGATTAATAAACTTGACCTTTTTTGCGTTCCATGCAAATAAGTATTTTTGTGCAAATAAATGAAGACTTACTAAAGAATGTTTCCTGACAGTGACGCCTCCCTTCTCATCTGTCAGTGTTAATTTCATGTTTTTTGTCCTTCCCTTCACACTTGTTCCACCCACAAGGCTCATTGTATGTCTTTGTCTTTAGCTGCACTGGTTAGCTGTTAGGAGCTGCTGACAGCAGAGAGTTAAGTGAGAAGTCAAATAACCAACTTTTATCATAACATAATCTTTAGTATAAATTACATTTTTATTGATTGACCCCGTAAACTTTAATAATGACAGAAAACATACCTTTTGGATTTATAATTTCCTATTCCGCTCTAATGTGTGAGTGTGTTTAGTTGTATGTGTTGTAAAGATGGACACATGTATTGATATAATCTTTGCTTTATTGTATGCCTCTCTGTGAACACCTAGTCCAGATCAGTGGTAGATACTCGCAGATACGGCCTTATTCATTTAATGGAGATTGATAGTGATTTGATTATTATAAGCAGATATACGCCGTCCACTTTCTTGTATTTTTAACACAATAATATAATATTTCATTCATCCTTATTATAATTTGAAAGGAGACACTGTGCATAATGAGCACTTTTACTTTTAATTGACTTACATGTGGCTGATAAAACGTCTTTACTTCTACTTAGGTGCCATTTTGAATTCAGGACTTTGACATCGAATGGAGTATTTGAAGACCAAAGTGTTTTAGCTTGTCTTTAAGTAGAGGAGAGGATTTCTTCCACTCTACCTGACTGACTGTGGTGTAGTCGAGATTATAGGACCTTTGTCTCTCTGTTCCCTTTGTTTGAATGAGTTTCCTCCTGGGTGTATTGGTGAGAGGAGGGTGTTGAATCTGTTTGGAGACCTGCTGGATATCCTCCTGGATCTTCTTCATAAGATATCAGCATGGTTAGTTCATCTGTACACAGCATGTCTGTCTGTTCCGGTTGTTGCTTTCCTAAGTGTTCTTTACTGTACTCTGCCACTTTAAGCATGATCTGTTCCACGTTATTCTACTCTACTAATCATCATCACTTTTCTTACGGCTGATTGGCCTCTTCTGGACTAAATAATGTTGTTTCTTTATATATTTCCATAGAAAAAGGATTCCCCTCAACATGTCCCCTCTTGCAGTCTAGGTGCTTCACTGAGATTTTGGTTAAAGTGGACCTATCATGCTATATTTGAATAATATATTGTAGGGCCATACCTCTATAAAACATGTCTGTGAAGTTTTTTTTCTCAAAATACCAAACAGATCATGCATTTTAGCCATGCCTCATTTCGCTCTATTTGCTCTATTCCAGCCCTGTTTTCACAAGGGCTGATTCTGTGGCAAATGAGCTGCAGCTGACCACGCCCCTCTGCAAAGGAGGGGGGCGAGGCACGAGCGTCATGTTACCATGCTGTTACCATGCTGTTACCATGCCACGCAACCTCTCATTCCCCTGATAGGTGGAGAGTTGCCCATATAGGCGGAGCTCCTCGTTTCTGACGTCAGAGATATTTCAAATCTGGATCAGTCTGGATCAGATCCGTTGCAGCCCCGTTTTTAGAGATTTGGGTATGGAGGAAAAGAGAGAGGGTTGTATTTTCTGACACTTGGTGAGTTCCCTGACACACCGAAGACACATATTCATGTATAAAAGACGTACAAAGGTGCATTTTGCATGATAGGTCCCCTTTAAAGTACAAACCACAGACTGTCTGTGTCATGGCAAATACAGTCGCTGGTTTATTTATGTCTGTAGGCTGTTGTTGTGAGTGTACAAAAGTGCATTTTGCATGATAGGTCCCCTTTAAGTTAAATGCCTTGACATTGAATGCAACTTGGCTGGAATCAAGTTGCCAACTATGCCGTATGATTCGCCAGCTTGTCCAACGTGATCCAATGTGATGATAAGAAACTTAGAATATTAACTATTCTTCTTTAGGATTTTAAAAGTTTTTTCCTAACCCAATCCAATCCTGTACAGATTCTTAAACCCATTCAGGGAGTGATTTGTAATATTGATATCTAGACAAGAGAATATGTTTATTCCCCCTACATAATATGGCTGTATGTTAGGAAGCATACAGTAAAGCTCCATTAAAGCTCTCTGTGTTTGTGTCTCTACTACAAAGTCACCCTTTATTCTAACTGTCGCCATCCATACACAAACCAAGATAATGCACACTTCTAATTTCCCCCCAGAACCAGCTAGTGTAAAATAAAATATATCAAGACTGGGCTTTTCCAATTAGATATAATTGTCTACACTTTTAGGTACATGTCTGACATACTGATTATACAGCCAAGGTGAGTTTTTGAAACACTATGTGAAACACTAAATCCTTTGCAGGAACATTAAAGTATAGAATGAAAATAAAGCTTTCATTTATGCAGAACTGTGTGTTTGAGCTGTATAATGATGAATAAGAAAGAGGATTCTTCTAAATGTGTTCATGTCCAACCATGAGTTCCTGGTCTTCTGTTGATTCATGGAAAAAGGTCCCATATACTCTTTTATACATATCCAACAATTATGTAAAGGTTTATGCTTGTTAAACTGTCATAATGAAATAAAGAAAGGACAAACTCAAATGTGGCCTTGTTCTTGTATTTATTGTTGATATATTTTCTACCTTTTATTAATGATAGATAATGTATTTACTGCAAAGAGCATCATCATCACTTACTTCACCATCAGTCATGAATAATATCTTATTAGCACTAATACACCACATTGTAATATACATGTTATAAATCCTATTGCAATGTGCACATTTTTACCGTAACTTGTTTATATAATGTTTTATTTTATCTTTTATTTTACTTTTACTTTCATGGTTTATGTTCAAATCAATATTTTGATTCTGTTTTTTATTTATTTATCTTTCATTTATTGTAGTTTTAACTGAAGCAGCCAAGATGAACATGAAACATGAAACCACATTTTTCCAGGGATAAACAAACTATTCTGATTCTGAGTGAATAATGCACATTATTTTCCCCAGAGGTGACTATACTGTGCAGTAAAGGCCATAATAAATCGAGTCCCCGGTTTAGTATTCCTACGTGTATAACGTTGAGATTATTGCATTAAAAGTGTAGACACAATCTTTTTTTTTTAGCTTGAACAAAACAGTCTCCCCTGACTTGTAAACTGCAACCGGCAAGATATTTTAGCAGACCGTTGTACACTTCTTTTGACAAATATATATATCTATATAACAATAATTAAGTAGGGATAAAAACACATATACCAAGGACCCATAACTAATTTTATTTACTTGAAATAATCATTTCACAGATAATTGATATTTTTGTCGTCCATAAAAATGACAACTTTTGACACTGTCCTGATGTGAGTGTTCCGGACAGAAAGGGCTGTGATACCCCTGTTGGGCAAGCAGATGGAGAGCAGCTCTCATACATACACAAGAGATACAAAAGGATGTGAACCCAGGGCCGCCCCTGGCCAACTTGGGGCCCCAAGTGACATTGTGAGATGAGCCCCCCCCCAACCGACAGGAGTGAACAACATTTTTTTTTTGGACACAAAGTAGGCTACTTTGCAAATATAATTCCTGTTTATTATTATTATCAACACAGTTACTTTTTTATACAGTGAGGTAAATGGTAAATGTGCATGTATGTCGTTCAGTATGCGTTTACAGGTGAATACGTCTGCATTTCCTGCCAAATACTAGCCTCAAAAAGATTAAAATATATATATTTTTTTTTTTCCTTTTTTTTTCTCACTCAAATTAATAATTATAACAGTACAACAAAAAAATTCCAATGTCATGGAGTAATAGATGTATTTATTTTTCTTCTCAAGAGAGTACCAGAATGTGTATTTTATGTTAGTATTTCAAAAAATCTCCTGGGGGAGAATCCCCCCAGACCCCCCTGCAGGGGTTGGGTTTTCAGCATGTCAACTCTTTCACCTGTGGGGAAATTGCAGGATTGGCTCCAGGTCGCCCTTTTTATTTACTACAAGACAAATGTGCCTTTTTATTTCATACAGTTCCATTTGGATTGAGACAGGGAAATGATCTAAACCTCACGCGTGGCGTTTCACTGTCAAGGGGGGCGATATAGCGTGTATGTAATTACATTGCAAATAGTGACATGAGCCCCACGACTGTATGGGTTAGCCCTACCATAGATTACCCAACAAAAATACTCTGGAGCCGCAACTGCTGACCCGTATTGCGCATGCGCAAATCTAAGATCCAGTAGAAATTATAAAAATAAAAAAAGTCTGCTGCTTATTGTTCTAGGCCAAAATAGAGTCATAGAGTATATGAGAGTGAGAGTGTGTTAATTAATATATTTGGCAGTTTGGAGTATGTCTGTAGATTTGTTTGTGTGTGTGTGTGTTTGTTTCATGTATAGGCCTCTCACGATAATTCATTTTGTTGGATACATTTTCCCGGAAATTATTGTCGGCACCGTTGTATGACCATTTTAGACCACTGACATAATGATAATATATAATAATAATTCAAGTACATCCTTTCAAACTGCTAGTCACATCCTCATGTAAATGGCAATTTATCGAGTTCATTTTAATTTATCGTACGATAAGTCAATTAATTGCTCATCGCGACAGGCACACAATAAAACAGTGGAAACAAACATGTGTTTGACTTTCATTAGTGAATGAAACTGTGTGCCCTTTGTAGTCTGTGTCCAATATTGTGTATTTGTATATATATCCTGTATATATGCTAAGATCCCGCTGCTGACACGATAGCAGTCATTTTGTGCGCATATGTGTAATTAAACCCATCCATCCATCCATCTTCTCCCGCTTATCCGTGGTCGGGTCGCGGGGGTAGCAGTTCCAGCAGAGAGCCCCAAACTTTCTTTTCCCTGGCGACATCAACCAGCTCTGACTGGGGGATCCCAAGGCGCTCCCAGGCCAGCGAAGAGATATAATCCCTCCACCTGGTCCTAGGTCTACCCCTTGGTCTCTTCCCAGCTGGACGTGCCTGGAACACCTCCCTAGGGAGGCGCCCAGGTGGCATCCTAACTAGGTGCCCGAATTAAACCCATGATATCAAAATCTCACTCCAGCCAGGTACCCAAAGTTGGCAACCCTGGTATAACAAGCTAACGGCTAACTCGCGCCAGAGTCCTGCACGGGTCTGATTTTCAAGACCCGCTCCCGCCCCACACCCGCGACGTGCAATACCGAACCCGCCCCGCTACCCGCACATATTGCCAATTAGTTCCGCGACCCGACCCGTCGGCACAAGATCCGCGACCCGACCCGAACCCGCATATATATGAGCAGTGAAAACGTGCAATTATTAACACACGCAGTTGCATATTTGTCTCAAAAAGCGTGGGATGTTGGTTATTTTCTCCATCTGGGATGACACCAAAAGCCTCCCAGACGTTGGATTTCGCTCTTGAGGAAGTGTTATTGAAAATGCTGTATTCTCCGCTAGAGAGCTTCACCTCAGCCATTTCGAATGTGGCGCGCACAGCAGCAGATTGATGCGCTGCAGAGGTTATGATTATGCACGGTCCCGCGGGGGAGAGGTCTGAGGATTTAAACATTAAACTAAATTATCATTATTTCAATATATTTATTATGCAACACCCGCGACCCGACCCGCATCATCTTTGTTTACCCAGAACCGAACCCGGAAAAAAGCGCTTGAAAAAATACCACCCGCGAATCACCTTTTTTGCGGGTCACCCGTCGGGTACCCGCGGGTACCCGACCCGATGCAGGACTCTGACTCGCGCTAGCATCGCGAGCTAAGCTACATGCTAAAATGCTAACCGGAGTTGGCAATTCTTATCATAAATACCTCAAATTGCATTTAATTGCTCATTAACCGTGTCGAGTTTTCCCAAACTGTTACTGAGTTGATCCGTTAACATGTTATAACATTTACTGATTATTTATACATTTCTAGACAGTTTACCCACCTGAGAACAATGACAATAAGTCACACACATTAGCGTATGGAATGTTCTGGCAATCCCTTAACTTCTTAGGTCTTATCCCAAACCAGAACGTCAGACCTCTAGCCAATGTAAGTGTAGAGCACCATCTACAGGTTAAACTGTATAACAGCACACAAACTAAATAGCAGTCGATACTTGTAACGAAGCTTGGTGAACATGAGCTTTTATGTAACTTAATAATAATAATAATAATTCCTTACATTTATTATAGCGCTTTTTCCAGTGCTCAAAGCGCTTTACAGATACACATTACACATATTTTTTTTATTTATACATGCAATGGTCACTATGGACAATACCCACAGGAGCAAGTTCAGGTGAAGTGTCTTGCCCAAGGACACAACGGCTTTACAGACGCAGCAGCGGCGGGTTTCACCCCTTGATCTGATGATCATTGCACAGCGCACTGCGCCACACCGTCCATCTTCACGCCTCGAAGTCATCAAGGCGCTTTTACAAGTACACATTGGTATTATACATGTACTGTGGACAATACCCACAGGAGCAAATCCAGGTGAAGTGTCTTGCGGCAGGAGCGGGTTTCGAACTGGAGTTCCCCAGCACCCCCCCTTGATCTGATGATCAGATGCACAGACCACTGTTCAAGTCTCAAATGTGTAATGGGTAAGCTCCTCCCACACTGGGATACATTATACTCTGCACTTAACGTACAGTATACTCACAATACTATCAGACAAAATGAGCAATGCAAGTGAAGAGAGGACAGCCCTGGGCTATATGGAATACATCCTTGAGGAGGATCACGACAGCGAGATAGAGGAGAACGTTTCCGAGGATGAAGACTACCTTGAGGTAAACGATGAAGATTATGATTATGATCAATCAAATGAGGAAACTGATATTCGCCCAGATGCGACATTCATGTCCAGAAATTGTGAAATTCAGTGGTCCTCATCCCCTAATGGCCAGGCAACACATCGGCAGCAAACATAATGAAGGCAGTGCCAGGGCCCACCAGTCTCTCGTGTCACAGACATCAAGTCTGCTTTTGAGCTGGTAATTTCGAACACAGTGCTGAAGATCGTTCTGGATATGACCAATCTGGAAGGGAGACGTGTGTATGGGGAGGAGTGGAAGGAGCTGGACTAAATGCATTTACATGCGTATTTGGGTCTCCTCATCCTGGCTGCGGTCTACAAATCCAAGGATGAATCGACAGCCAGCCTGTGGGACGCAGACACAGGCAGGAATATAATTCGAGCCACAATGTCTCTGGGGACTTTCCACATTTTCTCAAGAGTGATCCGATTTGATAATCGTGACACAAGAGCTGGCAACCGTGAGAGAGACAAGCTGGCAGCTATAAGGACAGTGTGGGACAAGTGGGTAGAGCGGCTTCCACTACTCTACAACCCAGGACCTAATGTCACAGTGGATGAAAGGCTGGTGGCATTCAGAGGTCGTTGCCCATTCAAGCAATACATGCCTTCGAAACCGGCAAAATATGGCTTGAAAATATGGGCAACATGTGATGCAAACTCCAGCTATGCACTAAACCTGCAGGTTTACACTGGAAAGCCAGTTGGAGTAGCCCCAGAGAGGAATCAGGGCATGAGGGTTGTGCTCGACATGGCACAGGGTCTCAGGGGTCACAACATAACTTGTGACAATTTCTTCACATCCTACAGCCTGGGTCAGGAGCTCCTGAAGAGAAAGCTAACAATGGTTGGAACTGTACGAAAGAACAGAACGGAACTCCCTGCCGAAATGCTGGTGATCAAGAACAGGGTCCCTCAATCCTCCAAGTTTGTGTTCACAGACACCACAACCCTACACACACACACACACACACACACACACACACACACACACACACACACACACACACACACACACACACACACACACACACACACACACACACACACACACACACACACACACACACACACACACACACACACACACACACACACACACACACACACACACACACACACACACACACACACACACACACACACACACACACACACACACACACACACACACACACACACACACACACACACACACACACACACACACTCTTAATTGCTGTTACAATAAAATACTTGCAATACAAATCCTTATGACTCATTTGGCTTGATTCTAAATGAACGGGTCAATTTGACCCTGAACAGAAGAGATGTCTCGTCTCTATTTATCAACATCAACCAATTGTAAAACAAGTTGGAACATTTTAAAATTAATTTAAAACATGTTATGTTATGCAAAACTAATGTATTTTATATCAAGGCTTTTCCAATGTAAAAAATAAATGTGTTTGAATGTATATTTTTGGGGAAAACAAGTGACTTATTATAATGGAATCATGATCTGTGAGGGGTGAATAACACAATTGCACTAAATATTGATTTCATTGATAGTAATAAAAGGTACAAACTATGTAAAAAAAAAAATCTGGATTTTGGGGCTTCTGACCATTTTTGGATAATTAAACATGCACTGGGTCAAATTGACCCACGAATATTATTGCTGTTACAAAAAAACGAATATAACAGGAGGGTTAAGCATTACATGCCTCATATTTTACAGTCCACATATCCACACATTTCATTTCATCGTTCATTTGACTCAGATGTGCTGATAATATCCGCAATATAAATCTTTAAACGTCTTCTTACCTTTAAAAGTCCATCACGAACGGTCTATTATGCTGCAACTCTACTGTGCTGCTAGCCGCAGATCGTGGAACTCTCAATAGTTCCCCTGGAAGTCAGCGGCAAGCTAACTTCCGGGGAATTATTGAGGGCTCCACGATCCGCCATTGCTGTAAAAAAACTGGTCCATTGGAGTGAACGGAGATGTCGTAACTCTTCTATTATAGGGCTCTGGTCAGGGCCATGCCAAGGGAAGCCAGAGGTGGCTGGCTTCTCTTGCCTCACAATCCAATCAAAGCGCATCAATTTAGTGTTGCAGTGACGCGTCCTAAAACCCGGAAGTAAGCTGCGCTCGGTTTCCCTCGACAAAAAATAAATGGGATTTCTCCATAGGATTTTGGAAAATAGCTCGAAATAAGGTCAGTGGAAAACGAACCTGTTAGATAAATGCACGTTTTGTTCAGTCGGATAATATCCACATGTCTACTCTACTTTTATAATTTCGAATCATAAATCTTATCGATAGAAGATAGATAGTGTCACTGCACCACTCTCACCGCCGTTAGAAAGTAGCAAGCAACTGAAGCAAGTGCAATTATGGAGGGTGGAGATTTGGAGTATTTAATCAAAAATAATTGTACTAAACTTCCGCTACAGCAATAACAAATAAAATCTGATGACAGGCCGATGCCCAAACTGGAGCTGTGTACAGCGAGGGAAAAAGGAGTGAATCGGACGTAAAACGTTAAAGGTCTCCTGATTTAGTTTGTGAATGAATGCTTATTAGAGTTTCGGCTGCAGAGTGCGTGCGGACATGTCGGTTAGATAACAGGCAAACAGTCCTGCATCTGTATGATATGTGCGTAAAATGCCGGGTGCTGTAATCACTCATCTGGTTACCCGACCCAAAAGAAAGGACGTATTATTGGCTTCCCCTAATTTTTTTCCCACGCCAAGCTACTGAGAATACCTACCATTCCTGACACCGGAGCTCTCGTTTTCAGTGGCTGTTGCCACAACGCCTCAACACACTGCCAGATATCTGGCAACGGGGGCGAGACGCAAGCCGGTTGCGCCGGGCGGGCCAGATCGTAAAACCCCTGGTGGAGGTGGCCGGCTTCGGTGGCAGTGGTGGGGGGACAAAGTCATCTTCTTCCTCCTCAGCAAAAGGAGCCATAACCCGCACGGCTGGGATGGCGAATGTTGGTGGCGTCGCCTCGGCCATATCCTGGTTTCCCACGTCCACCACCTCGAGCTCTCGAAACAGAGCTGATGGGGATCGGTGCCCGCTATTAACCCGGGCATGAGGGACATGCACGGGTTTCAGTGGCGACCCCATTTGCTTGCCTGGAGCTAAGATACTTTTTACTTGTTTTTTTGTTTGTTTTTTCGAATGTTTTTCTGGTCAGGTGTTGTCTCGCTCGCTGAGGAGAAAAGGATGACAGTCAGGAGGTGTAGCTGCCTTATATACTGTGCAGCCTGCGCGCGCATTCAGGTAGGCTCGCTCTGATTGGCCGGCTACGTTTATAAAACTTCAGTGTGTGAACGTTTGTGTATCATTGATGAGAGTAGTACCCATAGAGTCCAGGAGAGGGCGGAGCCTGTGTGAGATAGAACAGGACAAAGAGTAGGCCGGAATGCCGGCAGGACACGAGGCGCTGGAGTAGGCCGGAAGGCCGGCAGGACACGAGGGGCTGGAGTAGGCCGGGGAGCCGGAACTGGAGCTGGAACCATGGCTGCTTGAGCCGGAACAGGAGCTGGAAACGGGGCCTGGACCATGGCTGCTGGGGCTGGTACTGGAGCCGGAGCAATGGCTTCTTGGGCCGGAACTGGAGCCGGAACCATGGCTGCTGGGTCTTGAGGTTTAAAGCAGGTGTGCAGTTTATTGGGAGGAGTCACAAAGTCCCTTAAAAATTCCGGCAGTGAGCTCCTTAACCAGGGCTTATCTGCAACTTCCCGGCGTGCCCGTGAAAGAGCAGCCTCCTGAGCCTCTTTACCATGAGCCCTCATCCACTCTCCAAGAAAACATAAACGTTTGCAGGATAATTTGCCAACCTCATCCTCAAAAAACACTGATAGGTCCATCTGTGGTGAGATCCTTCTGTCAGGGATGAGCAAAGCAAGCAGGACCCAAATGCAGGAACGGATACGAGGTTAACAGAAAATACCTTTATTTCAAGGCTACAAGTAAACATACAGAGCAGAACTCACTCCCCCGTGAACACAGTCAACAACAACAAGGATCTCACAAAGACTAACAGCCAAAGCAGAACCTAAATGCACCCAGGACTAATCAAACAAACAAGACACAGGTGAAGAGGGAGGACAGAACCACCCTGACCTGGGACAGACTCAGTGATTGTCAATAAACACAGAATCAATCAATCAATCAATGTTTATTTATATAGCCCAATATCACAAATGTTACATTTGTCTCAGTGGTCTTCACAGTGTGTACAGAATATCAGTATGACAATACGACACCCTCTGTCCTTAGACCCTCACATCGTACAAGGAAAAACTTCCAAAGAAAACCCAGTTTAAAGGGAAAAATGGGAGAAACCTCAGGGAGAGCAACAGAGGAGGGATCCCTCTCCCAGGACGGACAGACGTGCAATAGATGCCGTGTGTAAATTGAAAAGATAATACATTTGCAACATAGGTAGTCCAAATGTTTGGAAATGCATGTGTGTATAATAGGAAGATGAATCCACGAGGATATCCATCCAGGACCTATGATCCAGGACCACAGCCACGACTCAAGATCCAGCGCTCGCGATCCAGGACACAGGACCGCAGGATCATCCATGACTCCGGATCCCAGCGTATATAGACACCAAAAAGAAAGACATTTGGGGAAGCTGGGTTAATCGGAACATGAGTGTACACAGGTATAGACAGAGAGAAGGAAGAAGTAAGATGTCCCCCGACAAACTAAGCCTATATCAGCAAAACTAGGGGCTGAATCTAATCAGCCCTAACTATAAGCTTTATCAAAAAGGAAGGTCTTAAGCGCACTCTTAAAAACGGATAGGGTGTCTGCCGCCCGAACACAAACTGGAAGCTGATTCCACAAATGTGGAGCTTGATAAGAAAAGGCTCTGGCTCCCATTGTACTTTTAAAGATTCTAGGAACAACCAACAACCCTGCATTCTTGGAACGCAATGCCCTAGTAGGACAGTAGGGTATAATGAGTTCTTTAAGGTAAGATGGCGCCTGCCCATTAAGGGCTTTGTAGGCGAGAAGAAGAATTTTAAATTCTATCCTGTGTTCTATAGGGAGCCAGTGTAAGGCAGCCAGAGCAGGAGTAATGTGGTCCCTTTTCCTAACTCTGGTTAGTACACGAGCCGCAGCATTTTGAATCAGCTGAAGCGACTTGATTGACTTCTTGGTACTCCCTGATAATAAAGAGTTACAATAATCCAGCCTAGAAGTAACAAATGCATGGACTAGTTTCTCTGCATCGTTTTGAGGCAAGATATGCCTGATTTTTGCAATGTTACGTAGATGGAAGTAGGCGGTCCTTGAAATTGATTTTTTGTGGGCGTTAAAGGATAAATCCTGATCAAATATAACACCAAGATTCCTTACAGTCTCACTGGAGGCCAAATTAATGCCATCCATAGTTAGTATGTCTTTAGATAATTTGTTTCGTAGATTCTTCGGGCCAAGTACAATAACTTCAGTTTTGGTCGTGTTTAACATCAAAAAGTTTAAGGTCATCCACGTTTTTAAGTCCTTAAGGCAGTCTTGAATTTTATTTAGATGATTAATTTAATCAGGCTTGATTGATAAATATAGTTGAGTATCATCCGCATAACAATGAAAGTTTACAGAATGATTCCTTGCCTAACGGAAGCATATATAATGTGAACAAAATAGGTCCGAGCACTGAGCCCTGTGGCACTCCATGGCTAACTTTGGTTTGCGTGGAAGATTCATCGTTAACACGTACAAACTGAGAGTGTTCAGATAGATAGGACCTAAACCAGCCTAAAGCAGTTCCCTGTATGCCAACTAAGTGCTCTAGTCTTTGCAATAGGATATCATGGTCGATAGTATCAAATGCAGCACTAAGATCGAGCAAAACAAGAATAGAGACAAGTCCCTTGTCTGAGGCTATTAGAATATCATTTGTGACTTTAACCAGAGCTGTCTCTGTGCTATGATGTGTTCTAAAGCCAGACTGAAAATCTTCAAATAAATCATTGTTTTTTAAGTAATCACACAACTGTTTTGCGACCGCTTTCTCAAGAATTTTTGAGAGGAACGGAAGATTAGAAATAGGTCTATAGTTGGCTAAAACCTCTGGATCGAGGTTGTGCTTTTTAAGAAGCGGTTTTATCACTGCTACTTTGAATGATTGTGGAACATAGCCTGATAATAAAGACATATTCATAATATTTAATAAAGAAGTGCTAATTAATGGAAAAACTTCCTTCAACAGCTTAGTTGGAATTGGGTCTAACATGCACGTTGATGGTTTAGAAGAGAGAATCATTGAATGTAATTGTTCAAGGTTAATGGCTGAAAAGCATTCTAGTTTACTATCTAGTGTAATATTAGAACTTACGATTCCGGGAGCTGTTGATAACACTATACTGGTCGAAGGCAAGAGGTCATTAATTTTGTTTCTAAGAGTAACAATTTTATCGTTAAAAAAGCACATAAAATCATTACTACTGAGTGCTATGGGAATAGAAGGCTCAATGGAGCTGTGGCTCTCTGTCAGCCTGGCTACAGTGCTGAAAAGAAATCTTGCATTATTCTTATTCTCATCTATTAATGAAGAGTAGTAGGCTGCTCTCGCTTTACGCAGTGCTTTCTTATATTCATTGAGAGTAATATGCCAAATTAAACGAGATTCTTCAAGTTTAGTGGAACGCCATATCCTTTCAAGTTGTCTAGACTTTTGCTTTATTTTGCGGGTTTCGGCATTATGCCATGGAGCTAATCTATGTTGTTTTATTTTCTTCTTTTTCAAAGGAGCAACAGAGTCTAATTTTATTCGCAGCGCATCTATAGCACTATCAACAATATGATCAATTTGGGGTGGTGTACATTTTGTATAAGTTTCCTCCTCTACATGCAGACATGCTATCGAGTTAAGTATTGGTTGAATCTCTTCCTTAAATGTGGCTATAGCACTAACAGATAGGTTTCTGCTGCAAGAGCTTTTGACTAATGCTTTGTAGTCTAGTAACAGTACTTCAAAAGTTACTAAGAAATGGTCGGATAAAGCAGGATTATGCGGTTCGACTAATAGTTGCTCAATTTCAATACCATAAGTCAGAACAAGGTCGAGAGTGTGATTATAACAGTGGGTTGGTTTATTTACACTCTGACAGAAACCAACAGAATCTAATATAGAGTTAAATGCAACAGTAAGGCTATTTTTATCATCGTCAACATGAATATTAAAGTCACCTACGATAATTACTTTGTCTGTTTTAAGAACCAAAGTTGATAAAAACTCAGAGAATTCTGATAAGAATTCTGAATAAGGACCTGGTGCACGATACACTGTAACAAATAAGATTGGCTGCAAAGTTTTCCAGGTCGGATGCGTAAGACTAAAAACGAGGCTTTCAAAAGAGGTATAATTACATTTTGGTTTAGTATTGATAAGTAAACTTGAGTCAAAGATTGCTGCAACTCCACCTCCTTGGCCCGTGCCTCGAGCAATATGAGTGTTAACATGGCTGGGTGGAGTGGCCTCATTTATGCTGACATATTCTTCATGTCTCAACCAAGTTTCAGTGAGACAGCATATATCAATATTATAATCTGATATTAAATCATTTACCAATATTGCTTTAGATGCTAGAGATCTTATGTTTAAGAGACCACATTTAATCTTCCTGTTTTGTTGCACTGTAGTAGTTGTTACATTTACTTTTATTAGGTTATTATGTATGACACCTCTATTAGGTTTTACCTTAAATTGTCCTTGGGCAGACACACACACCGCTAATATTGGGTATTTTATTGGGTTCGGGATTCCTATGGGTGACTGCCTAGGAGAGAGCGCAGAGAAGCGTGTAAGACTGCGACTCCGCCTCCTGGTCTCAACTCCAGTTTGTCATGGATTACGTCCACAAAGCCCTGAAATGTTTGCCGAAATGAGATCTGCACCTTTCAAAGTAGGGTGAATGCCGTCTCTCTTAATCAGACCAGGTTTTCCCCAGAAGGCTGTCCAATTATTTACGAAGCCCACATTGTTTGCTGGGCACCACCAAGACAACCAGCGCTGAAATGATGACATGCGGCTATACATGTCATCATTGATCAGATTGGGGAGGGGACCAGAGAAGATTACGGTGTCCGACATTGTTTTAGCATAACTACACACCGACTCCACATTAAGTTTGGTGCATTCTGATTGGCGTAAACGAACATCATTACCACCGACGTGAATAACAATCCTACTGTATTTACGTTTATCTTTAGCCAGCAGTTTAAGATGCGCCTCAACAGAACCACCTCCTCCTGCGCTCCACCTCCTCCTGCACTCCACCTCCTCCTGCACTCCACCTCCTCCCACCTCCTCCTGCACCTCCTCCTGCACGTCTACCTCCTCCCACCTCCTCCTGCACTCCACCTCCTCCTGCGCTCCACCTCCTCCTGTGCCTCCTCCTGCACCTCCTCCTGCACCTCCTCCTGCGCGTCTACCTCCTCCCACCTCCTCCTGCACTCCACCTCCTCCTGCGCGCTCCACCTCCTCCTGTGCCTCCTCCTGCACCTCCTCCTGCGCTCCACCTCCTCCTGCGCTCCACCTCCTCCTGCACCTCCTCCTGCGCGCTCCACCTCCTCCTGCGCCTCCTCCTGCGTGTCTACCTCCTCCTGCACCTCCTCCTGCACCTCCTCCTGCGCTCCACCTCCTCCTGCGCTCCACCTCCTCCTGCGCGCTCCACCTCCTCCTGCACTCCACCTCCTCCTGCAGGGGCGGATCTAGACAAATATTCATGGGGTGGCAAGAGGGTGGCAGGAGATTTTATGGGGTGGCATCCCCTGACAGAAGTATATGCTGATTTAAATCGCAATCATATCAATCAATTAGGGGTGTAACGGTACACGTACCCGTACTGAAATTATTCGGTACGGGCCCTTCGGTTCGGTACACGTGTGTAACGAACGAATATAGCGTTAAACGTAAAAAATTGAGAACATGAACAACTTTCTGGAAGTAATCTCAGGTATATATCATAGAGCGACCAAGTCATTTCATTGGACGAGAGGCATACTATGAGAGCTGGTCACAGGGATGCGTTCAAATGTAGTCAGTAATTTGAGGAACTGTCGAAATGGCGAACGCAGATAAAGTTGAGCTGAAAATCCTCCAGCATCATTTAAGTCTCCGGTTTGGGAACATTTTGGTTTCGCAGTTACATACAAGGATGACGGACAAAGACAGGTGGACCGAACCAAAGCCGTTTGTCTGCATTGTTCAACTAACATTGGTTACGCGGCTGGCAATACATCACACTCATTTGAAAAGGCATCACCCGAATGTGAATATCACCGGTACCAAAAGAAAAAAGGCTGAAGAGCAAACCCAACTCCCACTAGCATGTAAGCCTCCACCACTCGCAGAAAGTGCAGACCGAGCCAAAGCTATTACAAACGCCAAATTTCCTTATGTTGCCATGTTAGCAAAGCGCTACCTGGCTGTATCTGCTACCTCTGTCCCTATAGAGGGTGTTCTCCACAGCAGGAGACATTGTTAGTGCCAGCAGATTTGCCATTTCAGCAAGCAATGTGGACAAGTTCATCTTTCTTTAAACAACATGAAAATACAATGACAAGCAAGTCCTGATACTGGCTGCTTAGGTACTAGTACAGTTCAAATACAGATTATTTCAGGTCATCGAAATGCTGCACCTTAATGTTTATTTTACTATATTTTGTATTTATTTGAATACATTAGTCACAGTTTAATAATAATTAAAACAAAATATTTAATGTTTTGTGATAATTTTTTCTGCTGTACCGAAAACGTACCGAACCGAACCGTGACCTAAAAACGAGGTACGTACCGAACCGAAATGTTTGTGAACCGTTACACCCCTACAATCAATGTTAACTTGGAAAGCCACAATATTAATATTTTAACTCAATCACATAGGTGATATTATTGTGGCACATCAGTAAAGCCTTACATATAAGGTGGCAGACGTAATTTAATGAATTTTAACTGAACAATAACTGAATGAGTTTGTCTCACTCTTAGACCAGCAGGGGTACCAAATATATGCAGACTGCTGCAATAAGTACATTAATTAACTGTCTCATCGATGTTTTTCTGAATGAATATGATACTATTAACAATCATATTATTCCTATCAGCTGTCAATCACTGTTAATAAATAATAATAATAATAATAATAATAGATTTAATTTGTTAGCATTTTTACAGGTGCTCAAAGACGCTTTACAGATATAGTGAAGAACTGTTATGATTCACATATTCATTTATTATTGAATAAACTATATTTTTTGGAGGAGTTAATGATGAATGTTCATCAAGATGCTTGCTCACCCTCCTTCAAATTTGAAAAACAAGTAATGATATCATTATTGATATACAGTTACAACTTTGACTTTACATCAGAAAGAACAAACATTAAAGAAGTGACTAACTGCATCAGTTAGGATTAAAAAACGTGTATTCTGCTAAAACATATACATCGCTGCAGTTATTATCCAGTGGAATGTGCTTACCTACTGCAGGCATGAAAACGGGTCAGGGGTGAAAAAGGTGAGAAGGATATTATCTCTAGGGGGGGTCCGGGGGCATGCTCCCCCGGAAGAACATTTTGAATATTCCATATTTTAAACCATCAATCTGATGCATTTTGAGATGCATTTTTTTGCCAACCTGGGGAGAGCTGGAGAAACTTAACTTCAGCCATGAGTCAAAAATATTATGACCTCCTTACTAAGTATTATCAGGGATGCAAACTCATCAGGTATGGAAAAGGTGACAAGGACCCGAGCCCCCGACCCCACGGAATATCGGCTTTAAAATGAGGAATAACAGAGGATTTTAGCAGTCAAAACAACTAAAGCAGCAGTGTTAATAATAACAGAAATGGTAAAGAGTCACATCTAATAGAAATATATAAAAGCATTTATTTTAATTGTGTAGCAGTCAGTTTATAATTTTGGCAGCACTGTTGAGCATTTTGAAAATCTATTGTCATGCCTCTGTGCAAGGCTGAGTCTTTCTATCTTTATGGCATCTGGTGTAAAGTAACTAAATTCATAAACTCAAGTACTATACTTTGGTACAATTTTGAGATACTTGTACTTTATTTAAGTATTTCAATGTTTTGCTACTTTGTTCTTCTTCTCCTCTACAGTTCATAGGTAAATGGTGTACTTGTACTCCACTACATGTATTTAATACCTTTAGTTACTTCACAGATCTGGATGAATGATGTGAAATCTAATCAAGTGTTGAATCAGACTTTAGTTCCACCTGGAGTAAATCCACCAGCTACCCTGCAGTATACAAATTCATTCAAACTAGCTGCACCTTCACCAGCTTTGAGAACACTTTCATGATCAATCTTTATAAAACATATCATATATATTATTCTGAAATGGACCAATCTGCACAACGACTACTTTTACTGTCGCTACTTTCACTATATTTTGATGAGAATACTTTTCTACTTTCACTTGAGGAACATTTTGAATGCAGTACTATTCACTCTGGTACTTCTACTTTTACTCAAGTACAAGACCTGAGTACTTCTACTTTTACTCAAGTACAAGATCTGAGTAGTTCTGCTTTTAATCAAGTACAAGATCTGAGTAGGCCTACTTCTACTTGTAATCAAGTACAAGATCTGAGTACTTCTACTTTTATTCAAGTACAAGATCTGAGTATTTCTGCTTTTAATCAAGTATAAGATCTGAGTGCTTCTACTTTTACTCAAGTACAAGATCTATACTTATACCACCTCCGTTTATCGCCTATGAAAAAAAAACTATTAGAAAACGAAGGCTAAAGCTAACGTTAGCAGATAGTGACAATGTATGCTAGCTAGCTAGCTCAACGATTGCGACAGAAAAACTTTTCAGTGCACATCACGCTCCGACAGGGAGCTCTGCTCTGAACACCTGAACGGCCCGTTCTAACAGCTGTTCACCAGCGGTCCAGTCTGTGCCACAGTTATTATTAACGAGCGCACCCGTAGCTAATGTGGCTGCTGAAGCTAGACCATCATCGCGGAGCAGCAGAGCCGACGGGCAGGAAGACTCGAGCACACAGCTCGCGCTGAATTATAATATATAAAAAAAGAACACCATGCGTGTCATGATGGCACATAACAGCTCGCGGCCGCAGATTACTCCGGGTCCCAGACCCCCCCCATACCCCAAAAATATTTGTATTGCAGATCTACATGAATCACACAAACGACCTATTTTGGATTCAAAAAGGTGAGTGATTCTCATGCCTGGTATACTGTATATACATAGGATAGTAGAATGTACAGATATACAGAGACTTGCAGATTGATAGCATAAACAGAATAAGTTATAATGCATTAAACAGTACAAACACTTGTTAACAGTTTGGATCATCAGCTTCACTAAAGCCTACCTGTGCACATCATGGACGCACTGCAGCTGCTTGACCCGGTTCATCACTACTGGAATAAAAGCACTGTTAGTGTTATTCAGAAAACAAGTCATAATCCAGACAACATATATATTGAGGGACTGCGGATGGAAATTAGGGTCACTTTTAAATGACGATCAAATGTACAGCATTGTTTGTGATGTTGTTGTGTCTCCTTCACCTGGGATGGAGACACCAATGGTTTTGAGTGACAGCTGGATTGATTCCTGCATCGTGCTCTCCACTTTCTCCGGGATCTCCCACTAAATCAGCATTGAAATATTGATCACTTAACACTGACATGTATGTTTGTGTTGCAGTGCTCCTAGTTTCATTTCACTGCAGGAGGAAATGTAAAATGTGACAAAGCATCAGGTCTCTCAGCTGTTTCATCATGGCGTCTTCAGCCTTAGCAAACATGACGCCTTTTGAACCATGAACGTGCATTTCAATAGTTTCCCTCATGTTTCTCAGCGTGCCTTCTCCTTTCATTTCTTTTGCTCCTTCATCAAACAGAAACATGTTGACATCAAAATGTGTGGAGGTGTATTTCTATGTCTGTCGTGGTCTTCTGTCTTCCTGTCAGAGCATTCTTTCATGGTCTCCTCCATTGTTGCTGTCAGGCTGCTGGAGATCCTTCTCTTACGCTCACGGAGGAGTTTCTTCAGGTTTGTTTTCACCTTTTCTTCCTTAGAGAGAGAACGTGAAGCAAATATCAACATCTTTGAAAAAGAATATGTTGCAAACTATGCTCATCTTTCCCTTTATTCTTTGCTCCAGATTGTACCTGGAAAAGCAGAACATGACTCAAAGTGATAGCACGTGTTCACCAGCAGGGGGTGCACTTTGCCCAATATCAGAATATTCTATTGTCATCTTGAGAGGGTCCTCATGAATTGGGACAGGGTCCGCTTTACAGCTGCAGGTCATTCTTCAAAGCGATCTCCAGCTCATATTGAGGTATTCCAGTGCAATGTATATGAATATGCTGACTGATCAATATGTATTCTATTGATCACCCTTCCACTACAGTCTCCCTGGCCTGGACAAACATGTTTGATCATGGACTAATGAATAGGTCCTCTTGAGAAATGCCAGCTGCAGTTTGACATGTCCGCACTCCTTATTCCTGATCTCCTCCTCTGTGCCAAGTGGACATGTATTGATGACCCCGTTGAATGGTTCTCATTCTCCTTCATTTCTAAAACATATGAACCCAAAGACATGCTTACATTCAGAAGGCCTTAACACATTTGTATTTCAATGTATTGTAAAACACAATTGATCCAACACAGGGTTTGATGTGTTTAGTAAGTCTTTTCTTACGGGAAGGTCTTCTTATTATCTTTTCTTTTTGCCGCTGCTTTTAATTGAAACTGAGCGGTTGTGTTTCGTTTTTGGTTGATGAACATTTGGGGCTGGTAACCCAGGGAAACAGTGTCTGGGGACTTTGTCCTGGCTGCTTTTCTCTGTGCATGCTGCTCGGGACGGATGTGCCATACAAGCGCACACAGCTCATGTTCGGAGAAACCTTAAAGAAAGGCATCAGTAAAGTGGAACTTCTGTGTAAACTATTCATATTATTCATACTATTCTTAGACTGCACTGTAACTTTTTATTCATGTATACCTAGGGTACGTTGGAGTGGGTACGTGAGATTTATTTTATGTTAATGAAAAAAAAACATAATTAATGCATTTAAACAAACTGCTAATAGTAGATGAACTACTTTCTTCAAAGGTTTACAGAAACTCTGGATAATAAACGGCTCTCTTTCCCTCTCCCTCTCCCGCAGCCCGTCAGTCTCGTGCAGCTCGCTGAACCTGTAATAAGTGACCCGACAGTAAAGAATAAATATATGTATAACTAGTTTAGCTAGTTCCAGAGTAGATTAACTAGCTAAGTGTGTTAGGTCTAACTCTTAGTGTATTTTGCTCAGCGGTCCGTCACAGCGGGGAGCTGTGATCATGCGGAGCTGCGTGTTCTCCGTCAGCAGCAGCTAGGGTGACCAGATCCCAACAAACCAAATGTGGGACAAGGAGTATGGTTGTGTGGGACAATGTGGGACACCCTCTCAACAGCAACCCCTGGAAAAAAAACGTAACAAATATATAACAACAGAGCAGAAAGTGAAGTCAAAATGCAGTTTTTTAATAAAGAAAAGTAAACTAAGGCTAACCAAGGCAGCAGGCATTATTCACTTCAAGTGTTTAGAAATGCATCTTCTTAATTCAACTAGTGTATTACCAGTACAAGTAGGCACAGCATAAATTAATAGATAAAATAAAACCAACACTGGCCAGGAGGGAACAGAAACATAATGATACATAAAATAAAATAGCTTTCAGTTTTGTACATCACAGCAACAGAAGGTGGGCCTTCTGTCACCTAGAACCACTGGTGTCTTTGATTCTGTCAAACAACTCTCCACAGAGGCAGGGGCAAGCACATCTGTTATTATGGACGCTGCTTGTGTACGACCACATGACATTTTCTTTACTATCTCAGAGTCTGGAAAAATGGTCGGCGCTAGCTTGTTACCAGTCATTTGACCGGTATGAATGGGAGTGTTGCACTGTATGGTAAACACTGGTTATTTCTGCTGCTGTTACCTTTGTCTGAGTGACCATCATTTTTTGGTTTGAGTAATGTCTCCATAGAGTGGGATGTCTCTTTTTGAGCGACACGTTTCTTGTGAGAATCGCATTCTCTGTGTCTTTTGACGTCATATTCACCGCCATGTGAAATTGAAAAATGACTCTTGCAAAGATTGCAAAAAACTCTCTGAGAGTCGCCCTGCACTGGCTTCACCCACGGGTAAGTGTCTTCCCAGTCTTTGTTGTATGTGCATCTTCTTAGCTGTAGTTTCAGTTTCCTCCATTTTCCATAACCTGCTGCGTCGCCTGCGTTCGTTGTTGTTGTTTGGCGGGGTGGGGGGGTGTGTGTGAGTGAGTTACTCTCATTGGTTAACACTTGACCAGCACCCGCCGTGTGTTACAGTTTGATTGACAGCAAACACAGCCCCCTGATGATAGCCTTCCCTGCTTTCTCAACAGCCATTGGATGAATCTGATTTTAAAGAAAAGCGTTTTAGCCAATCAAAATGAAATATGCGGGACATCGTCTCAATTTGCGGGACGCACCAAAAGTCGTGAAAATGCTGTGCAGTCCCGCGCAAAGCGGGACATCTGGTCACCCTAGCAGCAGCGGATCTGATCTCTCTCTCTCGTCCGGTTAGACTTCACTCGCGTTCGTCCAAATCTATCAGATCTAGCTAGTTCTAGCTAATTATATGACTGCCTGCTTTTCAAAGGACATAAACAATAAGCGTTGCTTGGCAACGGCGTGTGGCCGCAAAGTATAGCGCAAAATTATGCATATGTTTATATGAGGGGTCAAAATCCCATGCTCATAAAATGCTCATATATTTTTTTCTCTTCGTTCCCCACGCCCCGAAATAAATAAATAGATATACCAATTTAAGAAAAATAAGGAAGTTTGAGCAGTGTGGGTTTTATATTAACAGAGTTTCGCATATTTTAAAACACTAAGTGTAATAACTGCAGTTAGCCTCCCTGTCAGAATGACAAAGGTCCTCAGTGAAGCTCAAGCCCATGTTTCACGACATTAAGTACAACTTATTAAAAAGATCAGTTCAATGCAACTAATGTCGTCTCAGTGTTATTGCATGATGTTAAAATTGGTTTGCCATGAATTTAGTGACGGATTGTAAACATTTGAAATGTAGCATTTAAGTGTTTCTCAGTTACTGTTGTTGTTTTAATAAATCAGACCCTGATGGTGCAGCGCTGTGCTGTGCCTCTTTATAGGCTTTTTGTCCCTAACAAATTATTTCTGCACTGATCAGGGGGGACTTAGCTGCATTTTACATTCTAAGTCTGTCGGTAAAATGCTGATAGTGTAGCAGGTTGTGTAGCAGGTCGTGTAGCAGGTCTTGTAGCAGGTTTTGTAGCAGGTCGTGTAGCAGGTCGTGTAGCAGGTCTTGTAGCAGGTTGTGTAGCAGGTTGTGTAGCAGGTCGTGTAGCAGGTCGTGTAGCAGGTTTTGTAGCAGGTTGTGTAGCAGGTTGTGTAGCAGGTCGTGGAGCAGGTTGGTCGATGTGTTGTGGGAGGGCGGGATGAAGCTGATAAGAGGTTTGCTAGCCTTTAAAAACGTAAGGAAGAGCACCCAGTGTGCAGAGAGACCAGCATCAGGACTACAGGTAATACTGCACTGTTCATAATAATAATAATATTCAAATGTTCCTGTCATTTTGCTCAGAACAGCGTTTGAGCTTTACCTTTTCAGTTCTTCAGAGTAACCTGAGTTAGTGGCTGTCTTCTTTTTTTTCTTTTTTATTATGGGTGTTTTGTCGTATTTTTTATCCTATGTATTACCTGCTGCCGTTTTATGCCTTTTATTCTACATTTTATAGTTGTACTGTGAATTGTGTCCTGTACTGTAAAGCACTTTGTACATCCGTGTTGAGAAGGGTGCTATATAAATAAAGTTTTACTTACTTACTTACTTACTCTTTTGACATGCTGCACACAGCGGTCGCGGTACTTTATGTTACGTTAGAATGCTAACTTTTGGTGAATTTAGGAGAAATCTACAGACGCAAATAGACAAACTATAGTAAAATAAACACTTAAATGTGTATTTTGTACGTTTTCCTTCCAAAAGCCTGAAAGAAATCAAAATAGCACAAAATCTCAAAATTGACCAGTACTTGAAAAACGATGTTTTTGCCTGCCGTGTCTCGCCTTAATTGGAGAAAGTTCTGACACATCCAGTCATTGATTTGTTCAATGCACTTACTCAGTGTTTGAATTGGAGCATAGTCTCCTGGTGAAATTGTTACGTAAATTTGTGTGTCATCCGCATAGCTATGGTAACTTATTTTGTTGTTCTTCATTATCTGAGCCAGTGGTAGCATGTAGATGTTAAAGAGAAGAGGCCCCAAGATGGAGCCTTGAGGTACCCCACATGTCATATTTGTCAACTCAGATGTGTATTTACCTATAGAAACAAAGTTGTTTCTGTCCTTTAAGTAGGATTCAAACCAATTTAGAACTGTTTCCGAAAGTCCCACCCAGTTTTCCAGTCGGTCGAGTAATATGCTGTGGTCAACGGTGTCAAACGCAGCACTGAGATCTAATAATACTAACACTGAAGTTCTGCCACTGTCTGTGTTTAAGTGGATGTCATTAAAGACCTTTACAAGAGCAGTCTCAGTGCTGTGGTTTGGACGAAAGCCTGACTGGAACACATCAAAACAACTATTTAAATGCAAGAAGTTACTCAACTGTTGAAAAACAACTTTTTCAATGATCTTACCTAGAAATGGCAGGTTTGATATGGGCCTGTAATTGTTCATTACTGAAGCATCTAGATCAGGGGTGCCCAACCAGTCGATCGCGGGGAGATTCCCAGTCGATCGCGAGATGTGTCTTAAAATAGAACAACAATATTCTGTTTTATCGTTAATGTCCTATAACATAATCTTCCCGTGCCAGAATAATGCACTTGAATGCACCAAAGCTTTGTGATTGGCCGCCGTGACCCCATGTGTCGGGGCGTGGCTGGTGGGCAGTGGGCACTATTTCGCTGACGTTGTCAATAGAGGCTTCTCAATACTCAAATTTCCCCTCCTCGACTCCCCTCCTCGACTCCCCTCCTCGAGACTTAGACCCGCCCACAGGAGATGCGAGCGGAGGACCGAGGAGGGGAACCGAGGAGAGAGGAGGGGAAGTAGCAGACGTTTAAAGAAATGAGAACTCCTCTCCTCTGAGCGGTCATATTAAAGCGACGTCCGTTCATTATGACGTGGCAACAGCTGCATCAGCTGTCGAGTGTTTTGTCATATTTTATAATCTCTGTTAGATCAGCTGAACATTGTTCCCCCACATATTTTATTTGAATTCATTGAGAGTGCGGTATAATGAGACAATAACAGGCTACAGATGCGGACACACACACACAAATATATTTATATAAATATATACAATTTAAAGTATGAGAGCACTCTCATAATAACGTAACACAGTCAGAGACTGGATATACCCCCCCCCCCCCCCTCTCTCTCTGGTCGCTGAAATGGGGAATTGAAATTACGGGCCAAAAGTTGTATTTGCAAGTATTAAAAGTAAGGACATCAAACCAACTGAGACCCGTCTGTCCGCGGCATCTGCGCACTGTACAACACACACCTACACACTGTACAACACACACACCTACACACTGTACAACACACGCACCTACACACTGTACAACACACTGTACAACACACGCACCTACACACTGTACAACACACACCTACACACTGTACAACACACACCTACACACTGTACAACACACACCTACACACTGTACAACACACACCTACATACTGTACCACACACACCTACAGCTGCTAAAGCATAATCAGGCTACAGCCGTTGTGTATTTTATTATGTGAAGCACTAAATGGTTTTAGAAAAATATGGACTCTTTGTAGATATCTACTAAACTAAAGCAAATAAAGAGAGTAGGCCTGTTATACTGAGTGATATATATTTTACACACTGCTCTGCTTTCTGCAGGACCTCACAGCTGTTCTCACTGT
This sequence comes from Pseudochaenichthys georgianus, assembly GCF_902827115.2. NCBI lineage: Eukaryota > Metazoa > Chordata > Actinopteri > Perciformes > Channichthyidae > Pseudochaenichthys > Pseudochaenichthys georgianus. Next base: position 5,232,119 of record NC_047517.1, on the reverse strand, counting down.
AAACATCGCGTTGCGATGAGAGCAGGTTCTCAAATAATATCCAGGGGATGCATGCAGAGCTGTCATTGGCTGAGATAAGTCCGGCCGTGCGTCACGCCTCCACCGTTCCCGGAAATGCATCCGCGGAGGAGCCGTGGAGGAACCATCAGTGTATCCTCGGTTATAGCTCCTCCAGAGAGCCTCCTCGATGCTCGATCCTCGGTCCTCGGTGTGCATTTAGAGAAATGAGACGTCCTTCAAAATGGCGCGCTGAAATTCATTTCCGGGTCACTACCGGAGGACCGAGGAGTCGAGGAGTCGAGGAGGGGAAATTTGAGTATTGAGAAGCCTCTCATGTCAACAGGAGTGACAGTCCGCACACAAACAAGACCGCAATTATGGCAGAAGCAGAAAAGCCCAAAATATATAATTTTCACTCCGAGTGGGAGGATGATTATTGTTGTATGTATTCCAATTCAAAGTCCATCTGTCTCATCTGCAATGCGAGCGTGGCTTTATCGAAGAAGGGTCATTTAGGAGCGGCATTTCAAAACAGTGCACAAACGCTACGAGACGGAATTCCCTCCTAATTCTGCCCTACGCTCCCAAAAGGGGAGGGGCCTGAGAGGACAGCTAAATGCACAGCAGTCCATTTTCACCAGGCCCAACAACAAGAGCAAGGCTGCTCCAGAGCATCTTATCGTGTCAGTCATGTTCTTGCGAAACACATGAAGTCTTTCAAAGACGGCGAAGTTGTGAAAGAAGCATTCCTGGAGGCTGCCGACTCGCTTTTTGGGGGACAGTAAAAATAACAGAAGCATTTCAACAGGTTTTTGATATAATAAAAACTCAAGTTAGATACCGTTATTAATCAGCTGTAAGTTTTAATTTGTTTGAACTTATTCATTATAATTATTGTACAAAATGGTATAAGAATGCAAACTTACATTTATTATAGTCTATTATCAATTCAGGTTAAGAAACTAGTGTTGCTTGCATCCTATTTTAAAGGCATTTATTGTTATACTCTACTAAAATGCAACAAAAAAGGGTTTGATTCTATTAATTTTGTCTTTTTTATTGCACTTTGGCAGCAGATTCCTGTGTAGCTTCAGATCTGAGTTGTCTTATTAGTAAGCCTCATTTATACTTTTGTAGCAACACTATTTTTATATAATGGCAAAGAAAGGGTTCAGAGTCTTTTCTTTTTTTCCTGTGTCATATGTGGCAGCACTGTTCAATGTTTCTTGAAAACATTACCCACTGTAGTGTGACGTGTGGATAAACTCCAACTCTGTATCAACAACACTGTTGTGTAACTTCAGTTAAATACTTGTATGTGTGTAGATTAGAAAGAGGTAAAATAAAGGATCTGCAGTATTTTATGGAGTATTAAAGGTCAGTTGTATACAAGTAGAAGTGTGTATTTACCTGGTAGTAGGCTGTCAGTAATGGCTACGCCTCTCTATTTGGACTGGTAGATCTCGGCAGACTGGCAACTTTAAAAGTAGCTCTCGGTTCAAAAAAGGTTGGGCACCCCTGATCTAGATTATTCTTTTTTAAGAGCGGTTTAATGACTGCAGTTTTCAGGGCCTGTGGAAAAATACCTGAGTGAAGAGATTTGTTTACTATATGAAGTAGATCTGAGGCCATGCAACGAAAAACATCTTTGAAAAATCCTGTTGGAATAATATCAAGGCAGCAGGAGGAGGATTTCAGAAGTTGTATAATGTCCTCTCGGTTTTTATCATTAATCTGATGGAATTGTGTCATGGTGTTTGAATTGATATTAGGTGGACACAGAGACAACACATTTGCTGTTCCTGATGCAGAGGCACTGACTGCTTGTCTGATTTTCTGAATGTTGTCAGTGAAGAAGGAGGCTAAATCATTGCACGCCCTGGTGGATAGAAATTCAGAGGCGACTGACACTGGGGGGTTAGTTAGTCTGTCGACGGTAGCAAACAAGGCACGTGCGTTGTTTTTGTTTTTGGTAATGATGTCAGAGAAGAACGATTGTCGTGTGTTTTTCAATTCCAAATTATAAAGGCCAAGTCTCTCTTTATAGATTTCAAAGTGAACCTGGAGATTTATTTTTCTCCACCTGCGTTCAGCTTTTCGACACTCTCTTTTTTCTGTTTTCACGGTCATGGCCTTTCTCCATGGAGATATTTTCTTGCCAGACACTTCCTTTACCTTAGTTGGAGCAATGGCATCTATAACATTTTACATTTTTGAATTAAAATGATCTACTAGCTCATTTACTGAGATGTTAGCAGGGGCAAGTGGGGAAGAAATATTCTAAGTAAACATTTCCCTAGTATTTTAAATTTAAAATTTAAATTTTTACAGTTAAATATCGCTTTGTGGTTACCTCTTTTTGAACATTTTTGTGAACAGAAATAGAGCTCTCAAAGAAAACACAGGAATGATCAGAGAGCGCAACATCAGTCACCACAACCTTAGAGATAATCAGACCCTTTGAGATAATTAAGTCCAGAGTGTGCCCCTTATTGTGCGTGGGCTCCGTCACATGCTGAGTCAGTCCATAGCTATCAAGAACACAAAACAGTTCTTTAGCCCCTCTGTCCTGGGGGTTGTCAACATGGATGTTAAAATCACCAACAATGACTAGACGGTCAAAGTCAATACACACTATAGACAGCAGTTCAGTAAGGTCATCAAAAAAGCTTGCACAGTATTTGGGTGGTCTATAGATATTTAGGAACAGAGCTCGAGAGGAGCATTTCAGCTGAAGGGCCACATATTCAAAATAAGCAAAGTTCCAATAAGATGTCTTCCTGCATTGAAGGGAATCATTGAACAAAATAGCAACTCCACCCCCTTTCTTATGCATTCTTTCCTGACTCATAAAACTAAAGTTGGGAGGGGTTGATTCGATAAGGACAGCTGCACTGTTATTTTGTTCAATCCAAGTTTCTGTTAAAAACATAAAATCGAGATTGTGCTCAGTGATAAAATCATTGATTAAAAATGTTTTTCCTGCCAAAGACCTGACATTTAATAACGCTAGTTTAAGTTCGTTAAACACACTATCAGTCAGGTTTTTTGTAACAAGCTGTGGCTGACATGGAATCACTGCTAAATTAGATAAACTCACACAAACGTTTGAGCGCTTCCTGTTTCTAAGATGATTCACCGCTCTTAATCTATTACCTATCAACACAGATATCGGCAAAGCTACAGGCAGGCAGGGCCCCGGCATGTCCTGTAAAGAGTTGGGAGTGCCATACGCCCTTGAGCCTGGACCCAGCACATATCAGTTTGCAGCGTTTTGTACACACACATCCCTATCAGGCTTTGAAGGGGAGGGAGGACCCACCACCCTGCTCCTCTCATCATAGGAGGGCAGGGTGAGGGCGACACTGTAGAAAGGGGGGTTTGGAAATCTGCTTCCATCTTCCTTGTATTGTTTTGGTTTGGATGATTGTGGTAGGCATGGTGATGAAGCCGGGCGAGATGGTGCGCATCTCTGCTTCGGTGATTTTGGTGGGCGTCGTTGAGGGGTGGGGGTAAAGGACATGCTGCCAACCCTGCGTGTCGCCTTCATGCGGTCATCGAACTCCAGGGGGGAGGGCGAGGGTGAAAGGGTGAGCGGAGAGTAGAGAGAGCTGGGGGATGAATGAAGAGTATCCTCAAAGGCGTTGACAGGGGGGGGGGTGACGGGCGGTGGAGACTCCTCCATGTGTCTCATAGGTCTCCCATAATCAGAACATTCCTCAGGCGGGTGCAGTGATAATTCTTCAGGGTTTTCTGCGCGATGTGTTGTGTCTTTCTCCTGTTTTGATTCCTCTTGCCGCTTGTCCTTGGCAGAGGGAACAGATTGATGACGCAGGCAGTTGAATATGTTAGAGATAAACAATTTCACTCCTGACAAACTCCATTTGCCTTGAAAAGATGTCTGCGGTCCCAGAAAAAGTTAAAATTGTCAATAAAATGGACAGAATGGTCAGTACAGACAGTTGAAAGCCACGTGTTCAGTGCAAACAATCTGCTGAATCTCTCCACTCCTCTTCTGACTGGCGGTAGAGGGCCACTGATGAACACATCTGCATTTAGAGAGCTGGCAGTTTCCAACAGACATTTAAAGTCTTCTTTCAGCACTTCTGACTGTTGTTTCACAACATCATTTGTTCCAATGTGCAGAACTACATTCTTCACAGTCGGATGTTCAGCCCCAATATGCAGGACCTTCTCAGCCAAGTCAGAGACCACATCCTTGGGAAAACAGAGTACTTTGGTGTTGTTCTTGCTACACAGACCTTTTACATCTCTTACAGCAGAGTCACCCACAATCAGAGTTTCAGGCCCAGTCGTTAGCTTTCCCTCTAGCCTTTTACTTTTGGAGTAGCTATTGGTCCTTACCCTGCTGTGTGAAGAGGACGGGTTATCAAGGTCATCAGAAAGAGATCTCCGGCTCTCGGTCAGCGGAGCGTATCTGTTCTGGATTGGCACACTCGGTGGTTTAGGAGGAGTTTTTGTAGTTCTCCCTTTAGCAGCTGTCCACGGCTGTTTAGGGGTTGAAGAGGCGCTCTTCCTGGGTGATAACAATGCAGGCCAGCCGGTCGCATCATAGATTTCTGAGCGCTGGGCTCTGCCTGTTATCCGTCCTCCCAAATCCCATGGAAATGATTTACTCTTAGGCTTTGCACCCAGAGAGTTCCAGGGAGGACTACCACTTGTAGATGTATTACCCAGTACACAGCCCTCCTGTTCCTTGGAATCCTTGTAGCTGCTAAGTGACATTTTTCTAACATGTTCATCTTCCACAGCTTCTGCAGCCATGGCCTCCTGTTCTCCGCTCCTGCTCTTGGTCCTGTGCGCTCTGACAGTGGCTGAAGCCCAGCTCAAGCTGTTTAACCTGCGGGCCAGCAAACTTGATTCAAGCTTTCTAGGAACTCCGGATGGCTATGTCAAGGTTTTTTATGGATCTACCACTCTGGGTGAAACATCAGTTCGCGACAACGACCGAAACCCCTGGTGGGAGGAAGAGTTCACTCACTTCAACGCCCGAGAGAATGAAGTGATGAGGCTTGAGGTTTATGACGAGGACTTCTGGTCCGATGACCTGCTTGGAGTCTGCCGGCGGCAAATTAAGCTGGGAACCCATGAGCATGAATGCGTTCTTGAAGAAGGTGGCACCCTTCATTACACCTACTCCCTCGGCTAATTCAGTCAGTAACACTTCAAAGATGTATCCGACTATAAGTCTTTACATGCAGCCTTTGATTCTCTCAGACTGGCTCTGAGAAACAAACAAATACATTTGCAAAATATGTTGTTCTGGTGACTGCCATAGAGCATCTCTGGCTACTCTTCCCTATTTCAAAGGTGATTAACAACAAATAAAGAGTGCTGAAACAACTCAATGTGTTTCATGTCATTTATCATGATATTACGAGTATATAAAGGAATGATTCCATATTTTCCATGTCTAACATTCAAAACATGTTGTTAGATAGTTATTTAGACACAATTAACACTTATAGTTTCATGTCTTGTTACATAAGAATAGATCATATGTGTCAAGTGTTATTATGGGAGAATCACTATTCTTGTGGTGCTGCTGCCTTATTCGGCCCATATTGAGCAGCGCAAATTAAGACCAAAACTCATGTTCAACAACTTCCTTACTTGCAATAAATCAGGACTAATTAGAGGGTTATTGAGGAAAAACTCTCAACTAATGGCTTATTACTTGTAGAATATGGTCATGCAGAATAAGGCATTACTAAGTGTTTTATAATGGCTACTAAAAAGCTAATATACTGCTAATAAGCATGTTAATTAACAACTAGTTGATGGTTAATTTGTGTACCTTAATATAAAGTGTTACCAAAAGTTCTTTAGCCTTCCCAAACCTGAGCCTCACGCGCCACCTACGTGTTTAGCGTGGTTCTACAATCAGAGTTAAAAGGGTCTGTAAATGCAAGGAAAACAAATGGCCACAGCATTTATATTAAAGTTATATATGTTTACACATATAAATCATCAACACAGGGCTACATTCGATTGAAAAGGTATACGTGGTCAAATGAAGAGCCGTTTGGGAGCCGAGCCAAATGATTCCCATCACTACCACACACATATGGGGCGAAGCCTGCGAGCTAGTTCAGGCAGTCAACTCGAGCACCAATCATAAAGGACAAAACAAAGAGGCGGAGCTGCTTTCAAGCAGAGCTTCTCAAAGTGTCTCTTACCCGGCACTCGCCTGAAATAAGGTCTATTTCATTACTAAACGGAGCGTCAGCATCTTATGCAACTCTGAGGAACATGAACCAGGTTACTGCACATGCTGCACATTTCCAATCTCAGCTGATTACTTCAACTTTAAACTGCTGCCTACACTAGTTGGCTCTTTGATTGTACTTGTTAGATATATGGTCACACTAGTTTGGCACTCTGCTTTACTAGTTGAATACAACATTATACTAGTCACTCTTTTTCAGCAACTAGTGGCACTTTTGTCCGACTAGTTACTACATAAGCCTTACTAGTGACGCCAGGAGCAGCAGGAGCAGCACCAAAGTCCCAACTTGTAAGCTGTTTTGATGAACTAGTGGCCCTCTGACCGTACTAGTGACATAAAAGTTAACTGCGCTGCAAAAACTCTGACATTGTAGACCAATGCATGATTAAATACACAAAACAGTTTATATTATGCATTAATAATTGTGTATTAGTTCTATCTTTATAGAGAGCATTATACATTTAGAATCAGAGGCAGTGAGCGGCTGGAAAGTCACACCGCCATGGGGCACAAACAGTTGCTGACGTGATGTTTTCTTCATCCTCAGGCGTTCCATAAGGAGGGTCAGGAACTCACGCTCGGGACCACCAGTGTCCCCTCCATCCTCAGTGTCCCCTCCATCCTCAGTGCGTCCCTCATCATCAGTGAACTTAACTGACGTCTCATGAGAGGGGTCGAATGAGGCACCTTTGAAGCCGCGGGTTGCTCCATCCCACACACTGGCTCTGTTCATATTGAACCTGCTGCAAGATGTATTTGTTATTTTTGCAGAGAGCTCTGCAACAATGTCCTCCGCAGTCAGGTGTTCTGTGCTGGGAAAGACAAAGTGATGTATTGTAATATTAAATGATGAAGCTATAATAAGATTTACAGAATAGAATAGAACAATTAAGTGGTAATAGTAACAATTACTACCGTTGCTCCATTTTGTCTTCTGGCTCAGACTGGCTATCAATAATGAGAAGTGCATTCACAGTTGTGTAGTTGCTGCAGTGAGAAGACAGTCGAACAATTACAATTACAATACATAATATATGTATGACAGTTATATTTACTAAAGGATGTCGATCCTCTTCCCATTCTTTTTTAATACATTGGGTTCTAAACAGCACTTTGGTCATACTCCTGCACAATCCTTGTAAACGTTTGAAATGGATGCAACACAGAATATCTGATCTTTGAAAAATATTTGTGGGTGTTTTTTGTATCGTCTTCACTAAGATGTTGTGGGTGCAATTTGGAAATGTATAAAAGTATAATTGTTCTGCTTCCTGGCAATGTTACCCACTGTGATTGGAGGCTATACAAACAAACAAATGTAAAAATAAAGATACACACCACACAACTGTGTCACCTATAGAAGTGGTTCTGACCCGGGGCAGACTGGACCTCTTCCTGGAATGGGGTTGGTGGTCCTGTAAGGCCCTAGCCAGCATGTTGCATTTTGTTATTGTTCCTGTTTTCATTGTTGTTTCTCTCATTTCAGTCTCAGCTTTCCTGCCCTTGGTTGAACTCCACCTGCTTCCCTTCCCTAATTAGCCTCACCTGTGCCCCATTATCATCTCTCCCTCTGCCTACTTAGTCTGCATCCACAGTCCCTTCAGTGCCAGTTCGTCTTAGTTCTTCCTAGCATTCCAGCAGTGTTTTTCCTAGTATCTGATTCCACGTGTACCTGACCCAGCTTCGTGTCCTGACCCGGTCCCTGTCTAATCCTCGTCTGTTTTGGTAGCCTTATTGACTGATCTCCCGTGTACCGAACCTTGGCTATAAAGACCTTTTTTGCATCCTAAGCCTCTGTCTCCGAGTCGTGCTATTGAGTCCTCTACTTGTGTTCATTCAGTCGTTACAGCTCCATCCTATTTTTACCCAGGAAATAAGTGCAGTTGATCTAATGACAGTGTCATTAGCACACAAAGGTATTTATTAATTTCATGTTCACAAATTCAAACCTACATGGTATAATTACATTTGTAATTAGTCTTACCCGATCAGACGCTGGCTGTGGGTGCCTGAGAGGTCTGATAAAGGTAAACAACAAATATATTCAAACTACTGAACTGTTAAAACATTCTACTTCTTGTGGCACAAAATAATATGTTGACAATGTTTTATTTTAACCTGGCAAACTGTTGTCCATTCGTGGAGTGCTCACTTTTGGAACATTTGGAATGTCCCACACAAATGAGTGAAATCAAATAGATTCACTTTAATTAAGAATAAATGCCACGATAAATCCAAACTGACCAAGGTACAATATATTGTTTAACTCTCACATTAGGATTTACATTGGGGCACAATAAACCAACTCCTCTCTGCACCTATAATATATCTATATGATGTCAAGAGTTACATTTAGGTGCACAGTGCTGTCTCTTGACTTGCAAGCTCTTTCACCAAACAAGCTAACGCTAGCTGGGTAAATATGACGCTCTTTGTATCAAAACAAAACTTACCTTTTTATATATCGACTTTGTCCACTTCGATCAACTTTGTTTCCTCCGGCTTCAATTTCCATCACTGTCGTTCGTTCTCTCTCTGTCTGGTCAGACATCAATCTGTTCCACGTAGCGCGCCCCCTAGAGGCCTGGAGCACTTCCGGAATGTTTTTTTTTTGTATGTGTTTTGGGATTTGTACGTGCTTTGGACTTTGCATATCATTTTGGTATTTGCAGCGTTTTTTTGTTGCGTTTGTTTTCTGGGTTTGTGTGTTGTATTTAGTTTGCATCATTTCTGTAAATGCAGCGTTTTTTGGTTGTATTTGTTTTCAGGATTTGTTTGTTTTTCATTTTAGAATTTGCAGCTGTTTCCTGCTAATGTATGTGTTTTTGGCCGTTGTTCCGCGTTTGCATCTGCCGGCCACCGTAGCTTAGTGTGTGCTAAAATAGCAAGTATTTCTTTGTTACTTAGGGAAAGTCTGAAGAATAGTTTAATTAAGTCATCCAAATCCGGCTCTGCAGGCATCGTTGAGAGCAGCGCAGCAAACTGAGTAAAAGTGTCCATTACGGAGTACTGATCTTATTTATCAGGAACACTTTATATGCAGGAACAAAATTCCTACCTTTAATTTAAAGCCAGAAAGTGTTAAACACTCTTACTGTTAACCTCACTAACTTGTTTCATAAAATGCGAACAAGTCTAGAATGGAGTAAGACAGTTGTGGGCCACAACCACAACTGTCTTACTCCATTCTAGACGAGATGATGTTTGAGATGTTGATCATTTTGATGGTTAATAGCCTTGATTGTCAGCTAGCTGCTAGCTGCCTTGTTAAACACACTTAATGAAATCTCTACAGAAACATGAAAACCATGTTGTTTAGTCATCACTGTTCCAACAAGCACAAACTTGCGTGTCAACGAACTAAACCATTATTTATTTCTTGGACCCCTCTGGCGCGAAGAAATTCACTCACGTCCTCCATTGTTGCCTACTGCAATGTGTAAGTCTCTCACTGAAGCTGGTTCTACAGTTACCGGTATTTCTGACTTTTTTCTCCCAAAAAAAAGAACGTTTTTGTTTATCTGAAAACAAACACGTTTTTTTATCTGAAAAAAACACGTTTTTTTTATCTGAAAAAAAAACACGTTTTTTTTTCAAATCCTCTTCCGTAAAAATGTGCAAAAAAAAAGATGAATAAAATGAAATTAATTATAATAAAAAATATGTATATAACATTTTCTGTATATAAACTTGATGTCAAAACGGCTGAGTCATTGTCACCAGTCTGAAGAGAGAATGCTTAGTCACCGTCATGTGATCTCCAAAGCTCACTGATTGGAGGAGACGCGCAGTGACGCCACGACCCCCGTCTGGTATAAATACAGGAAGCGACTCAACTGCCATTTCACACTCGGGAAGAAACAGTTCTTGCTTCAACAGTGTTTGAACGGAACTTTTCTTTCATCTCTATCTGAATTCGCACTTAAATCCATTCCGGACACACAGGAAAAAACCTCTGCTTCAATTTGCACTTCCGAAGAGTCTTCGTAAGCTTTATTTTTGTACCGTTTTGTTAAGAAAAACAGCGAAGAAACGCCAGTTGAGATGGATTCCCAGGTGAGACAGAACTACCACCGCGACTGCGAGGCGGCCGTTAACCGAATGCTGAACATGGAGCTGTTCGCCTCCTACTCCTACACCTCCATGGTAAGAAACACTCTTCTTACACCGTTACATGTTAATTGTGTGCCTGTATTAAATTGTTTAAGTGTATTATGAGTAAACAAGCGAACGTCACAGGGGAACCACGTAGTCTCTGGTGGGCAAAACACAAGTGCCTAGAGAGCCAAGGACACACACAAACTAAAAACTGTTTAACTGTTTGGTACCCAATCAAATACAACATTATCTCCATAACCGTGGAGTAATCTGGTGATGCAGGGTGTACAAATACAAGATAGCGGACTATTGTTTTACAGATGTCCTCATACAATCACAGAATCCCTGTTTTAAGCTAACATGCATTAGCATAACCTAAAGGCTACAGACTACATTATTCTCACTTCTGTTAAACTGTCTTTAGATTACAGACCCTCCTCTGTTTCTACCTCAGACTGAACGGGTATTACTGACTTTATCTAATCAGACACTTTAGTATTTTAAGATGATAGTACTTCTACTTAAGTTATGGATCTAAATACTGCTTCCATTTCTGACTGTTCTCGTCCCTGTCCACAATTCAGTACACATAATGCTGTGTCATGCTTACGCTGGTTGTTATCCCCACCCTGAAATCATGACTCATGTTTCTGTCTGCCCTCGGCTCATAACGACCGTTTGTCTCGACCTGTTCTGTGTGTAACGACCGGTCTGTTCTCTGTCTGCAGGCCTTTTATTTCTCCCGTGACGACGTGGCCCTGCCCGGCTTCGCTCACTTCTTCAAGGAGAACAGCGAGGAGGAGCGGGAGCACGCCGACAAGCTGCTCACCTTCCAGAACAGTCGAGGAGGACGCATCTTCCTGCAGGACATCAAGGTAAATATCTGTCAGGACGTCATGTCTGCAGAACGTCTACAATACGATAATACTTTAATGGTCAGATCAAGTCTGAAATGCTCCTTGCATCACAGCAGCTCCATGTGTAACACCACCAGACACACATCAAGACACACGAGCAACGAACCACAAACATGTAACATCACAGCAGGGTCAGTGAGAGAGAACCTGCTCAAAGAGCTTTTAGTCAAGGTGAGCGCCTGTTGGAACTAAATGTCTGCCCGACGCACCCTGAGATAGTCTACCAGATAAACTGCTGAGTCACTCAATCCACCCACATCCTGTTTATGCAACGCTCTGTAAACAAACAAGAAGCAGAGGCTGTTGAACTCAGTACACCGTGAACAACTTGAACTGCAGTATTAAGACTTTAAATACTCTTATTTTGGTAAAACATGTTTACCCTAAATCTCAACATCCTAGTGCCGTTAAAGCCACAGATTTCATTGGCTCTCGGCTCAGGTGACTTGGCAGCGCCGTGAGAAAGCTTATTTAGGGTGGGGGTCATTTATCCAACTATATGTACCATAATGCAACAGGGCGTTGACTTTAACGGATGCATTAAAGGCTTGGCTTGGAAAAATACAGAATATTTCCATTTGCACCTCGTCCTGTTTTATTGTACAGGACTAATCTTAGTATGTATATTGACATGTCGTCTAATAGATTAAATGTACTTTAAAGGGTTTTTATTCTTGTTCCAGCGGCTTGTGAATAAGGCTTTGGGCTCGAGTACAAAATATAATTAAATGCATATAAAAAAAAAAGTACATGAACAAATATTTTTAAATGTCTTTTTATGTAAACATGAGAAACTAGTGTGCTTAAATGAAGAGAAGTGATGTAGACTGCAAGTGCATACGGGTTATTATAAAGGGACAAACTTAGTGGTGGCGTTCCTAAGTCTGTCTTAAAATAAACATGTTTCTCACTTATTTAAGACTAAGACTGAGGCTCTTTGCTTTATGTACCCTCCCCTCTAACTGGTGGTGCTCCCTCGTTACAGAAGCCAGAGCGAGACGAGTGGGGCTCGGGTCTGGAGGCCATGCAGGCCGCTCTGCAGCTGGAGAAGAACGTGAACCAGGCTCTGCTGGATCTGCACAAACTGGCCTCAGACCACGCCGACCCTCATGTGAGGAACACCTGCTGAACATGAGGAACTACACACTGATGATCTCTGGGGTTCAACGTCTCTGAAGCTTTAGTTGTTAACGTCTGCTCTCTCCTCCTCCTCAGATGTGTGACTTCCTGGAGACTCACTACCTGAACGAGCAGGTCGAGTCCATCAAGAAGCTCGGAGACTTCATCGCTAATCTGAGCAGAATGGACTCCAACACCAACAAGATGGCCGAGTACCTGTTCGACAAGCACACCATGGGGGGGAAGAACTGAACTCACCTGACAGATCAGCTGATCCTCAGAGTTCACCTGATCTGATCATATGTAGATGATCATGTTTGACTACATTACCCATAATCCTCCTCTCCTGTTACACTTTTAACATGGAAGTTTCTGATGACTGAATAAACGTTTTGAGCTGGATTCTGTCTCGAGACTTTTTCTCATTTTAAAAGGAGAAGGTATCTTTTAAACCTTGTAAGCTTTTAGGTTTGAATGGTACATTTAAGCAATGGCTCACTTCAGGCCGTGGTATATGCTCATTATATCACAGCTAGGGGGCGTGGTTCAACCCCCCTTAGCTGTGATGCAATGAGGATATATCACGGCCTGAAGTGAGCTATTGCTTTTATAAAACGGTTACCAAGTGTGGCAATATGAAAGAAAACTACACTCTAATTTGTTTCTATTAGTAAATAATGATGATCAAAATAAAATGTTCCCTCCGTTGCCTTCTGCACGAAACATAGTGCGAGGTGGTTGCTATGCAACAACACTAACAGCTATCGAACATATTAGACAGAGCGTTGATCCATTATTTGGCTATTTATTTACATGAATGTGTTTGTTGCTGTTTATTGTGCAGCCACTGAGAACCTGTCCAGCATCAGTAGCTTGGCTTACGAGGTTACTTATAGGTTGAGGTTGTTCTCGGCTGTTGCTTGGCGTGGCGAGAATATTTCTCCGGTCCCCGAGATTGGGCTTCCAGCAGCTCTGGAGAGAGCTTTCGCACCTGTGGCCACTAAGGAAGCGAGAGGGAATGCTGTCTGAGATGTTTTTGAATCCGTTGGAACAAGTGTTTTATTGCTTGTAAACACCTCTTAGCTCAGGATGTGTCCCAGCTGCCTTCAAACATGCCGTGGTTAAGCCACTACTTAAAAAGAAAAATCTCTATCCCTCCATTCTCGCAAATTTCAGGCCCATCTCCCAGCTACCCTTTTTATCTAAAGCCCTGAAGCGAGTAGTCTACGCCCAGCTGCAGGTCGTTTTTAACCACGCATGGCATCCACGAAAAATGTCAGTCTGGCTTTAAACCTATGCACAGCACTGAAACAGCCCTTTGAAGAGTTTTTCATGATCTGCCCCTAGCCGCCGACTCAGGTAGCCCAGCTGTTTTGGCGCTGTTAGATTTAACTGCTGCCTTTGACACTGTGGATCATAGTATCCTGTTTTCACGGCTTGAACAGTCCGCAGGTATTACAGGCTCTGCCCTTGCATGGTTCAGGTCCTACCTGACGGACCGTAGCTTCTCAGTGCAGTTAGGTGCCTTCTCCCCTGCCAAAGCCCCTCTTATCTGTGGGGTTCCCCAAGGCTCGATTCTGGGCCCCATCCTTTTCCTATTGTAGATACTGCCCCTAGGTTCAATTCTCACAAAACATAATAAACCCTTCCATTGTTATGCTGATGATGTACAGATTTATCTGCCTCTCAATCAAAATGCCAACTCACTACAGCAGTTGAAGGACTGCTTAATGGAGATAAAATCCTGGCTGAGCCAAAACTTCCTCACCCTCAATGAGAGCAAGACCGAGGTCATCTTTTTTGGATCCCAACCAACAGTCTCCCCGGTTGATATTCTGGGCTCCCTCAATAAAAGTATCCTCCCCTCTGTCATGAACCTTGGAGTGACCTTCAACAGTGCCTTTAAATTTGATAAGCAGGTTAGCACTGTAGTCAAGACCTGCTTTTTCAAAATACGACTATTGGCTAAGACCAAGTCGTTTTTATCTTCTAATGACCTAGAAAGGGTTATTAACGCCTTTATTACCTCGAGACTGGATTACTGCAACGCTCTGTATGTGGGTATAGACCAGGCCTCAATTAGACGCCTGCAGCTAGTGCAGAACGCAGCTGCACGTCTTCTCACTGGCCATTAAAAGCGTGACCACATCACCCCAATTCACTCCTCCATCGCTACACCCCAGGCAGAGCCTTAAGGTCGGCTGATCAGCTGCTGTTGATAGTGCCTAAGACCAGGCTCAAACCCCGAAGGCATCGAGCTTTCGCAGCGGTGGGCCCCAGGCTCTGGAACACTCTGCCCCTCCATGTGAGGTCGGCCCAGACCCTGTTTTTTTTTTTTAAATCAACACTTAAAACTCACCTTTTCTCTCTGGCTTTTGTTTAATTATTTATTTATTTAGTTATCCACAGAATTGATACTATTTTTAATATTATTAAGTGTTATTAATATTATTGGGGTTTTATGGGGTTTCAGTTTTTTTATGATTAGTAGGTTGGGGGCGGGGAGACCTCAGAGAAGGTTCTGACTGGACTGACTGGTTGCTACGTCTGGTTGCTTGGAGCTGAGTTGGTATAACCCTGAATTAGATTAGAACATTTTAGAAATATGAGAAATAACCTCTTGGTTTTATAAACCGTTTTGTAATTACTTTTTCATCCATTTTTGGATCTCTGCTGGGTTTTCTTTTAAAACCCTAAACCGAGACTTTCGGTGGGGCAAGATGGAGTAGGCAGTGTCGAATCTAGCTCCCGTAACTTTTATTCATTGACTATTTTAAATCCCCATAGTTTTGCCTTTGGCCATCTCCAGGTGGATAATTATTCCTCTCTGAACACTCTGGTGCTGGATTATGGCTGCCAAGCAACAGAGATCGGGCAAGAAGGAGCAGTCTTCCGTGCCGGCGGCAAATGGCGGTGACTTCAACATGGCGGCCTTGGCTAACCAACTGGAACAACACCGGAATGCTATCTCTGCGGATTTCAAGGCTACTATATCTACGCTCGAAGCCAAGCTAGACTGCATTCAAACCACAGTCTCCGATCATACCCACTCAATTAATTCGCTTGAATCCAACGCTAACGAACAAGACGGACGCATACAACGTTTGGAATCGATGTGTGCTAAACTAGCTGAGAATAATACTAAGCTACAAGCTAAATTGACGGACCTCGAGTCTCGCAGCCGCCGTAACAATATCAGGATCATTGGTCTACCTGAGTCCATCGAAGGGCCTCACCCCTCTTCCTTCTTTTCTAAACTTCTGGCTGAAGTCCTTGGTGACAGCGTTTTTGAGTCTCCACCGGAGTGCGACAGAGCGCACCGTACACTCTCCATCAAGCCAGGACCGGGTCAGAGACCGAGACCCGTGGTCATCAGGCTCCACAGATTCCAGCAGAAAGATAAGATCATCCGTGAGGCCAGAGCTAAGAGAGGCAAGCTGCAGTACCGTGGGACCCCCATTGCAATCTACGAGGATTATCCTTCTGAGATAGTGGAACAGCGCAGGGAATACCAAGAGGTGATGTCTGAACTTTACCAACGGGGCTTCAAGCCCGCACTACTTTTCCCGGCGAGGCTTAACATCACACTGAAGGACGGGGCCAGGAAGAGACTTTCCTCCGTTTCTGAGGCCAAGAACTTTATTGCAGCTAACCGATCTGGTATCGGCTCTCATGCCTCCTCCTCCGCCTGACTGCTGCGGTTTGGTAACGTTAGCCCATTTTACTAGCCTTACTGGCTACCTAAGTAACTTGTCTGACCTGTTAGTTCACATGGGTTCCAATTATGCCGTTAACACGCAGACAGACATGTGTGTTTTCCCACGGCTAGACTTCTTATATTTTCTTTTTTTGTGTGTGTTCCTTGCCGTTATGAATGCCTGTTGATAGGTCACACCAGAGCCATTTAATAGAAGAGTTACGACATCTCCGTTCACTCCAATGGACCACTTTTTTACAGCAATGGCGGATCGTGGAGCCTCTCAATCGTTCCCCGGAAGTTAGCGCCAAGGCTGGCAGAGCTGTGGAGTTGCAGCATAATACACCGTTCGTGACGGACTTTTAAAGGTAAGAAGAAGTTTAAAGATGTATATTGCGGATATTATCAGTACATCTGATTCAAATGAACATGTGTATTAAAGGATGTCAGTGGATTATCCCTAAATTAGTAGATTTAGGGAACGTTTACAGATAACAGATTAAGCTAGCATACCGAAGCAAGTTAGCAACACACGTTGAACAGCCTTTTAATTGTAAATTCCGTTCTCTTAATGTCATTTCGTCCAACATGTTGAATTAGAGAAGAGGGGCTTCTAAACGGGATTGTATGCGGGGGTGGAGGGAGTTAAATATTAGATAAATATAACTTTGGTGCGTGTAAGAGTGAGTGTTTTTAGCAGAGCCATATTGTGTCCTTGTGATTCTGTTGATTATTACCTGTCTGTATAATGTTGCAGCCCAGCTGATTCTGGATTGATGGCAAAGGGAGAGGGACTTAAGTGAGAGTGAAAACACAAGGTACGTTTAATACTACTGTTTTATATAAATAAACACGTTATCTCCCCAAGGCAATAGGTGTGCTATATAGGTGTGTATAACCCTTTCTCCTGTCTGTTACTCCCTCTCTCAGCACAAGAACCAGAGGGGGATTCAATGGAGCTTGAATACCTGCACTGAGACCCTCATCCTGCACCCTGAGTCTCAACTCTCAGTGTTTTTCAAGCCTTTCCCTGTTTTTTTGTATTAAACAAAACATTAAGCTCTCCCAATGGTGTGGTTTTCGTTTTGTGAAAAAGTGCAAATGCAGTGTTTGTATATAAATCACATATTTTGTTGCTGTTGGTCGTGAAATTGCTCCTGCTGACTTGAGCCAGCCATTTTTTCCTCCGCTCTGTGTCAGTGGGGAAGCCGTACATTCGTACTCCTTTCTCTGAGCGATTTGAGCATCCCCAGGCAGCACATCAAACCATGGTGGCGACTAGGAGGCAGCACAGCAAACCATGGTGGCGACTAGGAGGCAGCACAGCAAACCAGGACAACACGGAGGAAAAGGCACCGACAAACTGCATGATATGCTCTTCTATGTTTATTGAATTCCATGTATTTGCAATGGATGTTCCTAAAGCAACACATTTAACATCATCATCATCATCATCATCATCATATCCTGTCGGTCTCCTGTCCTTTCTGAAAGCCATAAAGACAACATTAGTCATTTAGATAACTTGTGTCCTCAATTACCAGGGGATTACTGAAACTACCATGAATTTAAGAAAATGGTAGAAATGAATCCAATCTGAATTTTAAAGCATTACTTTAGATCCCCTCCCTCTAAATGTATCAATAAACATTATAAAGTGATGCTCCTGACTACCATACAAGTTTAAGAAGATAATATTGGTTTGAAAGAATTCAAAGCTATAAATAAACAGCAACAGGCTCTTTAACCAAGGCACTGTTAGTAACATGTAAACTAGTTGTTCACACTAATCCTAATATTATCACTTAATATTAGCAAATTCGATTTTATTTTTGAAAACATATTGATGTAAATACATACACATATCGATTTGTTGTATAAATATTGCAAATCAAAACCTTTATTCACTAATAATTACCAAAAATCGTAGT
Organism: Pseudochaenichthys georgianus; assembly: GCF_902827115.2. Lineage (NCBI taxonomy): Eukaryota > Metazoa > Chordata > Actinopteri > Perciformes > Channichthyidae > Pseudochaenichthys > Pseudochaenichthys georgianus. Next base: position 5,214,107 of record NC_047517.1, on the reverse strand, counting down.
TCTATCTCCTGTTATCAATGCATTCACATTGCCCGCCATGAACTTCCGGGGAACGATCCCTCGTCTACATGAACCACGTGACGATAACCGTTTTTGGACTTCCGGTGTCGTAACTCTTCTATTAAATAGCTCTGGGTCACACGACACGTTATCCGGAGCTGTTGCACTTGCTTATTTTCTTGTCCACCTGTGCCTTTACCATTCAGGGATTTCTTTTGCACTTTTTTATTTCCTATTATGTCTCATTTAGGGTATCTGTATGGATAAAATACATTGTATTCACTTGTTGGACCGGCTATTCATGCTGATTTTTACTGCACTAAATTGTATGTGTGTTCTCTTCTCTGTTCTCTGTGGTTTGGTATTGGCATAGATTTATCTGCATAATATTTGACAATTTCCTATTCACTTACCCATCCACTTGTTCTGTGTGGGATATTTTGGGGATGGTTTACTGTTTAGATAGGGACTAGGTCCCCGGAAGACTAGTGTTAGTGTAATTACAAGCGTTAGTGTAATTACATAGATCTAAGCTAGAGTGCTTGATTATGCTGTGCATTTTGGGTTTAGCTATAGGTATGGCCACATGTTTTTTTTTTGTTTGTTTTGTTTTTGTTATTATCATTACTATTATTATTTTTCGTCGTCCTCTCTTCTCTTTCTCCTGTGTATGCAAGATAGTGTTTGTCCAGGTAAACTTGTCTTTGAGGAACTTCCTAGATGGTGTCTGCCATGACAACGACAGGTAGAGGAGTGCGCCTGATTTCCTGGAATACTAAGGGCATGAACAACGCTACTAAGATTGGTAAGGTAATGACAACGGTTGCAACATCTGAATGGAGATGTCATATTCCTGCAGGAAACTCATCTTAAATCTTCTGATACCCTTCGTATTAAAAGGGCATGGATGAGTCACTTGTTCCACTCAAAATTCTCCCACAAAGCCAGAGGGGCAGCTATTATTATTCACAAGAATGTCAGATTTGAATTGACAAATTCGATATCAGATCCCAATGGTCGTTATGTCATAGTTTCGGGCATACTACAGAACACACCAGTGATACTAGCTTCTATCTACGCTCCCAATTGGGATGATGGTAATTTTTTTGTGAACCTCTTTGCTCAAATTCCCAATGCCGACAACCATCGTATTATTATGGCTGGTGACTGGAATTTGGTCCAGGACGTGAGTCTCGACAGGTCATCGCTCACACAAGCCACTCTCTCCAATTCAGCCAAGGTAGTAATGCACAATGCATTACGATTAGGACTCTTAGACCCCTGGAGATTTATTAACCCGCAAAGTATAGCATTTTCCTTCTTCTCGCACAGGCACCACACTTTTTCACGAATTGATTTCTTTTTACTCGATAACAATTTGATTCATCTAGTCAATTCATGCGAATACCATCCGATAGCCATCTCAGATCATTCTCCCACTTCGGTTGACATTAATTTCCCTCTTGGTATGTCCCCCCCCTCCATTATGGAAATTCAATTCTCCCCTGCTGTCAGACAGTGAATTTAGAGACTATCTTTCCACTCAGATTTCTTCCTACATTGAAATTAATGACACTTCCGACGTTAGTAGCGGTATTCTTTGGGAGGCTCTTAAGGCCACTGTGCGGAGACAGGTCATTTCGTACACTTCACGTAAGAGAAAAGATGAAAAGGCTTTCAGAAATCTGTGTTGAGCTTCACTTACTCGATGAAACATACTCCTCCTCTCCCTCTCCTTCTCTCTATAAAAAACGCCTCCTGCTACATTCAGAACACGACCTTCTGATGACAGGCATTGTTGAGAGACAACTGAGACAGTGTAGGCAGCGTTACTTTGAGCAGGGCGACAAAGCTGGTAGACTCCTAGCTCAACAAGCTCGTGCGGTCAGTGCGTCCAGATTGATTCCCCAAATCCGATTGTCCGATGGCAACCTTACTTCTAATCCAGCTGATATTAACAGGTCTTTCTCGGAATTTTACACCAATCTCTACACTTCGGATTGTCCCCCGATCCCTGCCACGACCCCCAATCCTCTTGACTCCTTAATTTACCCCAAAATTAACGAGAACATCGCTAGTGAATTGGGCGGCCCCATCTCCACCCTTGAGATACATGATGCAATACAATCTATGCAAAGTGGGAAGTCTCCTGGGCCCGACGGCTATACAGTTGAATTCTATAAGGCATATTCTTCCAAGTTAGCTCAGATTTTGGCTAGGATGTACAATGACTCTCGCCAGTCAGGCCGATTGCCAGAAACTTTGTCCACTGCGTCTATCGCCTTGCTTCTCAAGAAAGACAAAGATCCTACTTCGTGTGGCAGTTACAGACCAATCTCACTGTTAAATGTGGACTGCAAGATACTGGCCAAAATACAGGCTATCCGTCTCCAACGTGTACTGCCAGATATCATTTCGCTGGACCAAACAGGCTTTATGGTGGGGAGACACTCTTTTTTTAACACAAGGAGGTTGCTCAATATAATTTTCTCTCCTTCCTCTAACACCCCCGAAGTCATAGTGACACTTGACGCAGAGAAGGCCTTCGATAGGGTTGAGTGGGGTTTCCTATTTTCTAGTCTTGATAAATTTGGTTTCGATTCCTAATTTATTTCCTGGATTAAACTCCTATATACCTCTCCATCTGCCTCTGTACACACTAATGGCATTAGATCTCCCCCTTTCTCTCTCCAACGTGGTACTCGCCAGGGGTGTCCTCTTTCGCCGCTGTTGTTCAATATAGCCATTGAACCTCTCGCTATCTGGCTCAGAAGCCATGATAGGTTTGAGGGCATTACGCGTCATGGCATGGTTCATAAACTGTCTCTATATGCTGATGACCTTCTTCTTATGATCTCGAACCCCTTATCCTCTCTCCCCCCCATACTGTCGATTTTAGATCAATTTGGCCGTGTATCAGGTTACAAACTAAACATTCAAAAGAGCGAAGTATTTTTTGTAAATAAAATGGCTGAGGCACTTCCCCAATCCCTATTCCCCTTTAAAAGGGCTGTGGAGGGGTTCAAATACTTGGGGGTGTTTGTTGCAAACTCTTTTAAAGACCTGTTCCCTAAAAACTTTCAGCCTCTACTAGATAAATGCAAAGCCGATATGTCTAGGTGGGCCTCCCTTCTTCGTCTCTTGCGGGTCACGTAAACCTTATAAAGATGGTCATCCTGCCAAAGTTTCTTTACCTTTTCCAACACATCCCAGTGCGCATCAATAAATCTTTTTTCACTGATCTTGATAAGCAGTTGAATGCGTTCATCTGGAACAACAAGCCTGCCCGTATTAGAAGGTTGTGTCTCCAACTCCCTAAATCAGAAGGGGGCCTGGCGCTCCCCAACTTTCGCCACTATTACTGGGCCTCTAATATTAACAAACTCCTCTATTGGGCTAAATATAAACTTTCAGACCCCTGCCCACCTTGGGTACATATCGAGCTGTCATCTTCTGCTCCTTTGCACTCTATAATCTGCTCTCAGCTCCCTGTAGCTTCCCATACACATTTGAGTAACCCAATTGTTACTAGCACCTTAAGCATTTGGCTCCAATTCAGGAAACAGCACGGGTTACATAGAGCTTCGGTTCACGCCCCAATTTCAAACAATCACCTATTCTCCCCATCGTGTACTGACCCAGCCTTCCGCGTTTGGTCGAACAATGGTCTCGCAACGCTTAATGACCTTTACGAGGATGGAGTCTTTGCATCCTTTGAGTCCCTTTCAGTCAAATTCAACCTGCCCAACAGTCATCTCTTCCGGTTTTTCCAAATCAGGCACTTCATCCAAAAGCAATTTCCCCATTTTCCTAACCGCCCCCCCGAATCGCCGATTGATACATTTCTCACACTCGACCCTGATCAAAAGCGCTTGGTTTCAGTTCTCTATGGTCAGTTTGGTTCCCTGAGTCCGGACCCTATGGTACCTCTTAAGGAGCTCTGGGAGCGTGATCTAGGTAGCAACATTTCCGAGGATCAATGGAGTGACATTCTCAACCTAGTCCATACATCTTCTATCTGTGCTAGACATGGCCTACTTCAGTGCAAGGTGCTCCACAGAGCTCACTTTACTAATGCTAAGCTGGTTAAAATATTCCCAGATCGTAGTGATGCCTGTAACAGATGCAATCAATCCCCAGCTGACCATCTGCACATGTTCTGGACTTGCCCGAGGTTGGACACATTTTGGTCTGACATATTTGGAACCATTGAGCGGGCCTTTAACACAAAGATAGACCCTAATCCTATGACTGCACTGTTCGGCCTTCCTCCATCTGAGAATATGCCCATTACTATACGCCGTGTCATTGCCTTCACCACTCTATTACCTAGACGCTCTATTCTCTTAAAATGGATACATGCTTCCCCACCAACACATGATCAGTGGATACGTGATGTCTTGCAATGCCTTCAGTTGGAGAAGTTAAGATTCTCATTAAAAGGATCTCTGAAATCCTTCCATACTACCTGGGACCCACTATTAGGCCTTATCAAAGAACTCCCTATCACTTCTGACGCTGAGTCCCAGGTAGCTCTCTGAAAGGAAATAAATAAAATAAATGTGACCATTCATATGAATGGTCACATTTAAGGGGTCATGGGTCATGGCGGAAGAGCAGTAATATTACTGCTCTTCCGCCATGACCCTTTGTCTTTTGCCCTAGACTACTATACTTCTATATTTCCTTTTCCCTCTTAATGAAACCCTTTTTTCTCACCAAGACGACAATGTTTACTATTATTTTCTTCCCTTATACCGGATTCTTACAGACTGTTTTCGCTCTCGACTTTCTTTTTATTTATTTGTATTTGTATTAGTATGATTATTATTGTTATTATTATTTATGTTTTACTTACTAATTCAGTTATTTTACTATTTGGGGCCAACCATACCTGTGGGTGGGGGGTGGGGGGGTTAAATGAAAAAAAAAACTGTAAACAAGGACTCTTTACGAACCTTGAAGTGAATATGGAGCAATACTTTATTTTATTTTCAAGGAGGTCCTTTGTAATGATCCCCATTGTCTACATTTGCTAACTGTAACATCTGTACTGTTTTGTATTGACTACTACTGTGCTTACTTCTTGTCATTTGCTGGATTATGACTTGTTTGCAATAAAAAGATTTGTAAAAAAAAAAAAACCTAAACCCCCCCTTGGGCTTGGTCCCTCCCCTCTCCCTCTGGATCTAAGGTCCGGTAGAGGGGGATGGGGCACAGAGTCGCTTATCCAGGCGGGGGAGTGCATCTGACGAAGAGATAGGTCTTTGTGCTCTCTATCTCCGTTTCTTATCCTACATGTTCACCCTGGACTAGAGGGGAAGCGTTCTTGGACGCCTTTTCAGCTCTGTTCAATTCAATATGCTTTATTGGCATGAATGTCAGGTGAACAATATTGCCAAAGCGTCAAGGATATATGATAAGAAAAACATACAAATACAATTCATTCATTAAACAATTTACAACAATATATTACAAAACCTCAAGTATCAAATATAAAAAAGAAGAAAAGAAAGACACATGAAGTAGAGGAGCAATCAGAGTGAGCTGAGAGGAACAGCTGTTATGTGTTGTTGTTGTTGTTGTTGTTGTTGTTGTTGTTGTTGTTGTCTCTTAGGCTGTGACATGCGCTCACATATTTCGCTGCTTCTATGCTGCTGGCACTATTTTCTCCAAGTACATGTTGCATTTTATTCTGGTTAGACAGTGATTCAAAATCTTGGAGTTCACATGTTATCTTTGTAAAGAACTTTGTTCTAATGTCTTGGTATGTTTGACAGTGCAGCAGGAAGTGTTGCTCTATCTCCACCTGTCTCTGAGGACAGAGCTGACACAGCCTCTCTTCTCTCTGTCTCTGAGGACAGAGCTGACACAGCCTCTCTCCTCTCTGTCTCCACCTGTCTCTGAGGACAGAGCTGACACAGCCTCTCTTCTCTCTGTCTCCACCTGTCTCTGAGGACAGAGCTGACACAGCCTCTCTTCTCTCTGTCTCCACCTGTCTCTGAGGACAGAGCTGACACAGCCTCTCTTCTCTCTGTCTCTGAGGACAGAGCTGACACAGCCTCTCTCCTCTCTGTCTCCACCTGTCTCTGAGGACAGAGCTGACACAGCCTCTCTTCTCTCTGTCTCCACCTGTCTCTGAGGACAGAGCTGACACAGCCTCTCTTCTCTCTGTCTCCACCTGTCTCTGAGGACAGAGCTGACACAGCCTCTCTTCTCTGGGCAGCCAGGTCTGCCTGTGTGGACCAGTCTCTAGGGCCAGGCTGTGGTCACTGAGTCTGTACATTGTTAATGTCTTCCTCAGTTTGGGATCAGTCACGGCGCTCAGATAGTTTGCCACCGTGTACTGTCTGTTTAGAGACAAATAGCATTGAAGTTTGTTTTGGGCTCTCGTGGTACATGTCCAATAGTTGATGTAATTTTCTTTTTCTTTAGCTATGATTTGGTTGGGCCAGATTGTGTGAGGGCTGTCCTGAGGCCTTGTCCTGTTAGAGGAGGTGAGCCTCAGGACCAGCTGGTTGAGGGGACTCCTCTCAATGGAGGGCTTTGTAATGGTAGGAGTTGGGATCGCTGGTTTTTAGGTGGTTGTAGAATTTGACTGCTCTTTTTTGTATCCTAATTAAAAGGGGGAATTGGCCTAGCTCAGCTCGGCATCCATTGTTGGGGGTGTTCCTGTGGACTCTCAGGATGCTCTTGCATATCTCCGCATGTAGGGTTTCTATTGGGTGTTTGTCCCATTGATCAAAGTCTTGATTTCCAAGAGGACCCCACACTTCACTACCATACAGTATGATTGGTTCTATTATTGAATTGAATATTTTGAGCCAGATTCTAACAGGTATATCTATATTTGAAGACTTTTTGATAGCATAGAAAGCCTTTCTTCCTTTGTCTCTGAGATCATTAATGGCCAGATTGAAATTTCCTGTTGAAGTAATTTTGAGTCCCAAATATGTGTAGCTGTGTGTGTGTTCTATGCCAGTGGAGCCCAGTAAGAACCGGTGTGGGTTTCCCTGACCCCTAGGTCGTTTCTGGAAGACCATAATCCTGGTCTTTTCCAGATTAACTGTCAGGGCCCAGGTCTGACAGAAGGGTTCCAGATGAACTGTCCGGGCCCAGGTCTGACAGAAGGGTTCCAGGTGAGCTGTCAGGGCCCAGGTCTGACAGAAGGGTTCCAGGTGAGCTGTCAGGGCCCAGGTCTGACAGAAGCTTTTCAGATGATCCATTTGCTGTTGTAATGCCTCCTTAGATGGAGCTAGCAATATTAGATCATCTGCAAACAGGAGGCATTTAATTTGTGTGTCAGAGAGGGTGAGTCCAGGGATATCGGATTGTTCTAATGATTTTGCAAATTGATCAATATAAATGTTAAACAGGGTGGGGCTGAGACTGCAGCCCTGTTTCACCCCTCTACTTTGGGGGAAGAAATCTGTTTCCATATTGACCATTTTCACCGCACATTTATTATTGGTATACATTGTTTTAATGATATCATATGTTTTCCCCCCTACACCGTTTTCAATCAACTTCAGGAACAGACCGTTATGCCAAATTGAGTCGAATTCTTTTTTGAAATCTTCAAAACAAGAGAAAATCTTCTTATTTTGGTGAACATGTTTATTAATGAGGGTGTGGAGGGTATATATATGGTCTGTGGTCCGATGTTGTGGTGTAAATCCAATCTGACTCTTGCATTATGTTCACTGAGGAAGTCTTGCAGTCGGCTGTTAAGGATGCTGCAGAATAACTTCCCCAGGTTGCTGCTGACACATATGCCTCGGTAATTGTTTGGGTCAAATTTATTTCCATTTTTAAATATTGGTGTGATGATTCCTTTGCTCCAGATGTCAGGGAAATGACCAATGCCCAGAACGAGGTTGAATAGTTTCAACATGGCAGTGTTGAACTTATGGCTGCTAAATGTGAGCATTTCATTTAAAATGCCATCAGGACCGTTGGCCTTCCTTGGTTGTAGGGCCTGGAGTCTAGCCAGGAGCTCTTCCTCAGTAATGTCATAGTCTAAAGGGTTCTGGTTAACGACTGATTCTAGAATGTGTAGTTTGTTGAGGAGATCATTTTGGGCCGAATTCAGTGTAACGGTACTATACAGGTTTTCAAAGTGTGTTTTCCAAATGTCCCCATTTTGAATAGCCAGTTCTTCCTTGTGTGCTTTGCTGAAAGAGTGCCATTTCTTCCAGACATGATTTGAAAAAATGGACTCTTCAATGATTTCAAGTTGGTGCTGCACATGTTGCTCCCTTTTAGTTCTGAGTGTTCTTCTGTATACTTTCAGTGTTTCCCAATATTGGAGGCGGAGCTCAGGATTGTCAGGTTGTCTGTGTTTTTGATTTGATAAACTTCTGAGGGTTTTTCTCAAATGTCTGCACCACTTTTCATTGGTTGACTTTTTTGATTTATGATATTGTGGTTTTTTCAGATTGGATAAATCTGCCACATTGTCAAAGATGCTGTTAATGTCCCACACAGCCTGATTCAGGCCATCGTTACTGTGGGGATACGGGGTGGGCTGTTAATGTCCCACACAGCCTGATTCAGGCCATCGTTACTGTGGGGATACAGGGTGGGCTGTTAAGGTCCCACACAGCCTGATTCAGGCCATCGTTACTGTGGGGATACGGGGTGGATAGAAAATTGTCTAATTGAGATTGAATTGTTTGATGTCTGATTGCTTTCTGGTACTCGTCCTTGCTATTGTTTGTCCATCTATAAGGTTGTTTGGAATAGTTCAGTTTACTGGGTTCTGTTGTGTGAGGGTCTGTTACTGTCTTCTTAATGTAGAGTGTAATTTTACTATGATCAGATAAGGGTGTTAGGGGGCTGACTGTGAACGCCCTCAGACAGAAGGGGTCGAGGTCTGTGATGCTATAATCTACTGAGCTATTGCCAAGAGGAGAGCTGTGTGTGTAGTGACCAAAGGAGTCCCCTCGAAGCCGACCGTTAACAATGTACAGGCCCTGCGTTCAGCACAGCTGCAGTTGTTGCCGCCCACTTTTGTTGACAGTTTTGTCAAAGTTGTTCCTGTGGGGATGTGAAGGGAGGGGAATGCTGATTTGGCCAGGTATATGTTTGTCTCCCTGTGGGCTAATAGAATCTGGTTCTATACCTGTCCTGGCATTAAGGTCCCCACAGATCAGTACACTTCCCTGGGCCTGGTACTGATTGATCTCATCTTCAAGAATGGAGAAACTATTTTCACTATAATAAGGTGATTCTGATGGAGGGATATATGCTGTACACATGAAAATATCTTTATCCATGGCGACCACCTCTCTTTTTATTTTGAGCCAAATTGAAAATGTGCCTTTTTTGATGAGTTCTATTGAGTGTACACGTTTCTCCTTGTACCAAATGAGCATCCTCCTGAATCCCTGCCCTGGGTCACTCCTTTGAGTTTGGTGGATGGGAACACTATCTCTCTATAGCCTAAGGGACAACCAGTGGACATGTCTCCTCTACTCCAGGTCTCCTGTAAAACCATCACATCTGCATCTCCTAACTCTTTGGTGAAGTCTGGGGTCCTGCTCTTAAGGCCAGAAGCAGAGGACCTCAGACCCCGGACATCTCCTAACTCTTTGGTGAAGTCTGGGGTCCTGCTCTTAAGGCCAAAAGCAGAGGACCTCAGACCCCGGACATCTCCTAACTCTTTGGTGAAGTCTGGGGTCCTGCTCTTAAGGCCAAAAGCAGAGGACCTCAGACCCCGGACATCTCCTGACTCTTTGGTGAAGTCTGGGGTCCTGCTCTTAAGGCCAAAAGCAGAGGACCTCAGACCCTGGACATTCCAACATGAAATAATAAATGATCTGGATTGCATTAATGGGTGGTGGTGGTAAGGGTTGGGCCTGCTGTTCTCTTCACTGCCTGAGCATAACTCAGTGGGTCAGGGTGTAGCTTCCGTCGCTGTGGTTGGGGTAGGACCCCTGGGGACAGGAGTGGTTCTGGCCTTGTTTGAGGGTAATCATAGTTGCCCTGGTGGGATCTTAGTGGGTCATGGTGTAGAAGAAGATGAGGATGATCTTGTCTCCATGGGTGTTGTCTGGGTGGTGGTCCAGTGGGGTGCCTTTCTGGTCTAAGGGGGTTTTGGGCCGGGCTGCTCCTTCTGCGGGGTGTGGATTGGTCTCTATTGAGAGCGACGTCTTTCAGTGTCCGGGCGAAGATGGGGACTGTATTTTTATACAGATGGACTTGGTCGTATAGACAGTTGATATCCGTGGTGGGCCAGGTGGACGTTGGGCCTCAGGATACAGTCTCTGGACATGTTGCTGTTGATCCTGTGGATGTGTCGGGGTGGAGGTCTTTCCTTGGTAGCAGGGTTGACATGACCACTCTGCTGTTGGGGAAGGTGGTGGAGGCTTTCTCCATCACTCCTCTGAGTGACTCTGACACTCTCTCCTGCTGGCTCCTCAGGTCGTTGGAGCCAGTGTGGATGAGGACGTGGCTTGGGGATCCCAGCTGCTCCTCTGACAGCAGGTCCATGGCATGTTGGGTGTTTGGACACCAGATGTGAGCCACTGTGTGGGGGGGGACGTTTCTTTTCATCAATGAATTTGCCATTGGAGTCGATGAGGATGACAATGTCTGGCTTCCCTCTCTGCTGTGCTGGTCTGGAAGGATGAGGGGTGGTGTTAGTCTGTGGGCTAGGGGTGGTGTTCATCTGTGTGATGGGGGAGATCTGGGAGTTGGGTTAGCCTGTGGGCGAGAGATGGAGCTGGGGGTAGAGGGTGGCTGCTGAGTTGGAGGGTTCTGGCTGCTCTCAATGGGGGCCACAGGGTTCTGGTTGTGGTCTGGGTGTGAGTCCAGCTGCTCTTTCAGGGCCTGTGCAACTCTCTCTGTCTCCGGAAGCTCCTCAGATAGAGCAGTCAGTTCTCTCCTGTAGCTCTGTCCCTCCTCTCTCAGCTCCCTCACCTCCTCTGTCAGAGCGGCCAGCCGTGCCATGTGACTCTCTCTGTCCTGCTGCAGCTCTCGCACCTCAGTCCTCACGGTGGACAGCTCTCTCCTGTGGCTGTCTCTGTCCTGCCTCAGCTTGGTGAGCTCTGTGCTGATGGCAGACGAGTCCCCCTGGACCGTGGTGTCCTGGGTTGGCTGTTGGCTGATCATCTCTCGCAACTGTACGAGCTCTCTCTCCAACTCTGTGAACTTCACCTTCAGGTCATTGATGGTGTGGTTCAGCTGGGGGTCCTGGGCCTGTTCTGTGCCGGCGGGTTGTCCCTCCTCAGGTTCAGCAGTGGGGCAGCCAGAAGTGGGGGTGGTGTCCGTCTCTGGCAGGGTGTGGTTGTTCTCAGTGGGGGCAGATTTCTCCTGTTGGGCCCGTTCCTTTATAAGGAGAAAGTCCAGCCCAAATTGTGTGAAGTTCCCCTGCACTCTTATATATGTTGACTGTTGTCATGACAGTGTCTGGGTCTTCTACCTCTTTAATTTTGAGTTTCCAGCCATTGCAGATCCCCTCTTTCTTCACAGAAGGGTAGTGGGCACTTATGGCGGCGTGCCATGCTAATGGCTGGTCTGTGAGGAAGATCAGATTGCTGACTTCTCCACTCTTGTACAGGTCAGCAAAGAGCGTCTCTGGTCTATTCTTCAACAGTTTTAGTTTGTATGCCTTCCTGGCACTGTCATTGTTGACTTATTGTGGGTATACAAGAGGAACATCCTCTGTACAGGCTGTGGTTGAAGCCATGGGGCTCTGCTGCTGCTGAGCTGCTGCTGCTGTTACTCCTGAATTCCTCTTCTTAGCTTAGTGTTAGTTAGCTAGCAGGACAGTTAACTAACCGTCAGTTTGGCAGTTGGTTGGCAGTTGGTTAGCAGTTGGTTACATTCTCTGCTGGGTTCTTCAGTTGAACAGTGTCGGTTAGCTAGCAGGACAGTTAGGCAAACCGTCAGTTTGGCAGTTGGTTAGCTTCTCTGCTGGGTTCTTCAGTTGAACCGTATTTTACCCAAGTTTCTTGCCGTATCTCTTTCTTTTTTTGTTTCCAGGTAGGTAAATCCGTTCCACAGGTGTTTCTTCTTATAATTTTGTCAGAAAAGTTTAAGTTTATCTCATTTTAAAAACAGAAAAGTTGAAATCTTCAGGAGCTCATGATGATGCTGCTGTTCTCATCAAAATTCTCTCTCTCTCTGTTTCTTACTATATTCTTCCTACCCCGTTTACCTTGAACTATTCCAGGAGAGTGTGTTGACGTTGACTCATTGGGCCTTTCCTCCTGTACTTGTTTGTTCCCCAGTTCTTTCCTTTAACTGAATCTAGGAGAGGGCATTTAGGCCTCTCTACTTCCTGCTTTTGATTAGTTTAGTTTTTCACCCCCTTTCCCTTGAACTCATTTATACGGGAGAGTGCATTTACGTAGTCACGTTGTGCCTCTCGGCGTATACTTTGACTTTCTGTCTCTTTGGAGAGTGCTAGTACGTTGGACACGTTGGGCCTTTTCACTGTTTTCCCTCTTCATAATTTGGGTCTTCATAATTTCCACCCTATTCTAAGGGGAAGCATGATGGCTTTGTGTTTCTTCACCTCTTACTCGTTTAATATTTAGGAGAGTGCATCACGTAGTCACGTTCTGCCTCTCTTCCTCTGTTTCTGGCTGTTCTTGCATACCCTTGTTTCTCAGAGAAGAGAAGAAATACTATTCTAAAAAGGAGCTGACACATGGTGTCTCTTCACTTGTACACTTGAGGGGTCAGAGTTCATATGGTGAGGGATTCCATGAGCGGTATGCGCCGGCCTGTACCTTTATAAATCAATCAATCAATGTTTATTTATACAGCCCAATATCACAAATGTTACATTTGTCTCAGTGGTCTTCACAGTGTGTACAGAATATCAGTATGACAATACGACACCCTCTGTCCTTAGACCCTCACATCGTACAAGGAAAAACTTCCGAAGAAAACCCAGTTTAAAGGGAAAAATGGGAGAAACCTCAGGGAGAGCAACAGAGGAGGGATCCCTCTCCCAGGACGGACAGACGTGCAATAGATGCCATGTGTAAATTGAAAAGATAATACATTTGCAACATAGGTAGTCCAAATGTTTGGAAATGCATGTGTGTATAATAGGAAGATGAGTCCACGAAGATATCCATCCAGGACCGATGATCCAGGACCACAGCCACGACTCAAGATCCAGCGCTCGCGATCCAGGACACAGGACCGCAGGATCATCCATGACTCCGGATCCCAGCGTATATAGACACCAAAAAGAAAGACATTTGGGGAAGCTGGGTTAATCGGAACATGAGAGTACACAGGTATAGACAGAGAGAAGGAAGAAGTAAGATGTCCCCCGACAAACTAAGCCTATATCAGCAAAACTAGGGGCTGAATCTAATCAGCCCTAACTATAAGCTTTATCAAAAAGGAAGGTCTTAAGCGCACTCTTAAAAACGGATAGGGTGTCTGCCGCCAGAACACAAACTGGAAGCTGATTCCACAAATGTGGAGCTTGATAAGAAAAGGCTCTGGCTCCCATTGTACTTTTAGAGATTCTAGGAACAACCAACAACCCTGCATTCTTGGAACGCAATGCCCTAGTAGGACAGTAGGGTATAATGAGTTATTTAAGGTAAGATGGCGCCTGCCCATTAAGGGCTTTGTAGGCGAGAAGAAGAATTTTAAATTCTATCCTGTGTTCTATAGGGTGCAGGTAAGGCAGCCAGAACAGGAGTAATGTGGTCCCTTTTCCTAACTCTGGTTAGTACACGAGCCGCAGCATTTTGAATCAGCTGAAGCGACTTGACTGACTTCTTGGTACTCCCTGATAATAAAGAGTTACAATAATCCAGCCTAGAAGTAACAAATGCATGGACTAGTTTCTCTGCATCGTTTTGAGGCAAGATATGCCTGATTTTTGCAATGTTACGTAGATGGAAGTAGGCGGTCCTTGAAATTGATTTTATGTGGGCGTTAAAGGATAAATCCTGATCAAATATAACACCAAGATTCCTTACAGTCTCATTGGAGGCCAAATTAATGCCATCCATAGTTAGTATATCTTTAGATAATTTGTTTTTCGTAGATTCTTCGGGCCAAGTACAATAACTTCAGTTTTGGTCGTGTTTAACATCAAAAAGTTTAAGGTCATCCACGTTTTTAAGTCCTTAAGGCAGTCTTGAATTTTATTTAGATGATTAGTTTCATCAGGCTTGATTGATAAATATAGTTGAGTATCATCCGCATAACAATGAAAGTTTACAGAATGATTCCTTATAATATTGCCTAACGGAAGCATATATAATATGAACAAAATAGGTCCGAGCACTGAGCCCTGTGGCACTCCATGGCTAACTTTGGTTTGCGTGGAAGATTCATCGTTAACACGTACAAACTGAGAGCGTTCAGATAGATAGGACCTAAACCAGCCTAAAGCAGTTCCCTGTATGCCAACTAAGTGCTCTAGTCTTTGCAATAGGTTATCATGGTCGATAGTATCAAATGCAGCACTGAGATCGAGCAAAACAAGAATAGAGACAAGTCCCTTGTCTGAGGCTATTAGAATGTCATTTGTGACTTTAACCAGAGCTGTCTCTGTGCTATGATGTGTTCTAAAGCCAGACTGAAAATCTTCAAATAAATCATTGTTTTTTAAGTAATCACACAACTGTTTTGCGACCGCTTTCTCAAGAATTTTTGAGAGGAACGGAAGATTAGAAATAGGTCTATAGTTGGCTAAAACCTCTGGATCGAGGTTGTGCTTTTTAAGAAGCGGTTTTATCACTGCTACTTTGAATGATTGTGGAACATAGCCTGATAATAAAGACATATTCATAATATTTAATAAAGAAGTGCTAATTAATGGAAAAACTTCCTTCAACAGCTTAGTTGGAATTGGGTCTAACATGCACGTTGATGGTTCAAGGTTTATGGCTAAAAAGCATTCTAGTTTACTATCTCGTGTAATATTAGAACTTACGTTTCCGGGAGCTGTTGATAACACTATACTGGTCAAAGGCAAGAGGTCATTAATTTTGTTTCTAAGAGTAACAATTTTATCGTTAAAAAAGCACATCAAATCATTACTACTGAGTGCTATGGGAATAGAAGGCTCAATGGAGCTGTGGCTCTCTGTCAGCCTGGCTACAGTGCTGAAAAGAAATCTTGCATTATTCTTATTCTCATCTATTAATGAAGAGTAGTAGGCTGCTCTTGCTTTACGCAGTGCTTTCTTATATTCATTGAGAGTAATATGCCAAATTAAACGAGATTCTTCAAGTTTAGTGAAACGCCATATCCTTTCAAGTTGTCTAGACTTTTGCTTTATTTTGCGGGTTTCGGCATTATGCCATGGAGCTAATCGATGTTGTTTTATTTTCTTCTTTTTCAAAGGAGCAACAGAGTCTAATTTTATTCGCAGCGCATCTATAGCACTATCAACAATATGATCAATTTGGGGTGGTGTACATTTTGTATAAGTTTCCTCCCCTACATTCAGACATGCTATCGAGTTATGTATTGGTGGAATCTCTTCCTTAAATGTGGCTATAGCACTAACAGATAGGTTTCTGCTGCAAGAGCTTTTGACTAATGCTTTGTAGTCTCGTAATAGTACTAAAAAAGTTACTAAGAAATGGTCGGATAAAGCAGGATTATGCGGTTCGACTAATAGTTGCTCAATTTCAATACCATAAGTCAGAACAAGGTCGAGAGTGTGATTATAGCAGTGGGTTGGTTTATTTACACTCTGACAGAAACCAACAGAATCTAATATAGAGTTAAATGCAACAGTAAGGCTATTTTTATCATCGTCAACATGAATATTAAAGTCACCTACGATAATTACTTTGTCTGTTTTAAGAACCAAAGTTGATAAAAACTCAGAGAATTCTGATAAGAATTCTGAATAAAGACCTGGTGCACGATACACTGTAACAAATAAGATTGGCTGCAAAGTTTTCCAGGTCGGATGCGTAAGACTAAAAACGAGGCTTTCAAAGGAGGTATAATTTAATTTTGGTTTAGTATTGATAAGTAAACTTGAGTCAAAGATTGCTGCAACTCCACCTCCTCGGCCCGTGCCTCGAGCAATATGAGTGTTGATATGGCTGGGTGGAGCGGCCTCATTTATGCTGACATATTCTTCACGTCTCAACCAAGTTTCAGTGACACAGCATATATCAATATTATAATCTGATATTAAATCATTTACCAATATTGCTTTAGATGCTAGAGATCTTATGTTTAAGAGACCACATTTAATCTTCCTGTTTTGTTGCACTGTAGTAGTTGTTACATTTACTTTTATTAGGTTATTATGTATGACACCTCTATTAGGTTTTACCTTAAATTGTCCTTGGGCAGACACACACACCGCTAATATTGGGTATTTTATTGGGTTCGGGATTCCTATGGATGACTGCCTAGGAGAGAGCGCAGAGAAGCGTGTAAGACTGCGACTCCGCCTCCTGGTCTCAACTCCAGTTTGTCATGGATTAAGTCCACAAAGCCCTTTACCTTGGACTTCTAATAGAACTGCTCGGGTCTTGATAGATTGAGTGGGGAAGTTCATGAGATCTTTCTAGAGGGTTATCAAGAATAACTTTTATCCAATGACCTTTCCCCTCTCTGTCTGTGTCTGTGTATTCTCTTGTTCCGATTAACCCAGCCACATCTTTGTTCTTGTCTTGTATCTATATCTACGCCGGGATCCGGAGTTGAGGCTGATCCTCTTGCTGTAGTCCTGTGTCTTGGATCCTCTATCCTGAGTTCTGGATTAAGTCGTGGACTTCGGGTCGTGGCTGAACCTGTCTCTGCGGTCCTGCCTTGGGTCTCGTCATGCTGCTTCCCTGATGGCTCCCACAGGACTGTAGCTGACATCCTCGTCGATTCATCTTCTCATTACAGACACATGCATTTCCTAACATTCGGTCTATATGCTGTAAAATGTATTATCTCTTGGATTTACACACGGCATCTATTGCAGTCTGTCCGTCCTGGAGAGGGATCCCTCCTCTGTTGCTCTCCCTGAGGTTTCTCCCATGTTCCCCTTAAACTGTGGGGTTTCTCTGGAAGTGTTTCCTTGTACGATGTGAGGGTCTAAGGATAGAGGGTCTGAGGACAGAGGGTCTAAGGACAGAGGGTCTGAGGACAGAGGGTCTAAGGACAGAGGGTCTAAGGTCTAATTTCAAAATACTGCTGCTGGTTTATAAAGCACTGAATGGTTTAGGCCCAAAATACATGTCTGACCTCCTGCTAAATGATGAACCATCCAGATCTCTCAGGTCTTCAGGGACTGGTCAGCTTTCTGTCCCCAGAGTCAGAACTAAACATGGAGAAGCAGCGTTCAGTTATTATGCTCCAAATATCTGGAACAAACTCCCAGAAACCTGCAGGTCCGCTGCAACTCTGACTACTTTTAAATCCAGGCTGAAGACTTTTCTTTTTGCCGCTGCTTTTAATTGGACTATTCATATCTTAGACTGCACTGTAACTTTTATCCATGTACTTTTTCCTTTTAATGTTTATTTTATTAGCTTTTATTTTTTAATGCTTAATGTCTTTAATTTTTTGTAAAGCACTTTGAATTGCCTTGCGTTGAAAAGTGCTATATAAATAAACTTGCCTTGTCTTGCCTAAGGACAGAGGGTCTGAGGACAGAGGGTATAAGGACAGAGGGTCTGAGGACAGAGGGTCTAAGGACAGAGGGTCTAAGGACAGAGGGTCTGAGGACAGAGGGTATGAGGACAGAGGGTCCGAGGACAGAGGGTCTAAGGACAGAGGGTCTAAGGACAGAGGGTGTCGTTTTTCTCATACTGATATTCTGAACAATCTGTGCTGTTGTATTTGCTGTAAAGTGTCTCTACTGTAGGCTAATTTTATTATATGTACAGCACTTTGGCTCCACCAAACATCGTTTATAAATGTGCTATAAATAAAAAACTTGATTTGAAACATTCCTCACTGAATTGTTTCTACAAAAATAAAGGGTTTCGATATCAAAGCAGGTTTGCCGTTTTGGACAATATTTGTGTTTTTGTATTCAATATAACTCACCTTAACGTCTTTCAGTTTGCTGAATTCTGCCTTCACGTCTATCTTGGCTTGCTCGTTTTGTTTTAGTATCAGAGCACGAACATCAGCTGCTGACCTATATGAAAAGATTTGTATTTGAAGAATGACATGAACTGCATATACATTGCAGGATATTATATCACTACGCATCTCCATCTTGCTTTCAATGACCAATGATCACATGGAGTAGCTTCATCCAGCATCACAAAGTGTTTGTGATGCAACAACATTAGGACAGAAAGAAATGGCTGAGATGTTGAGGAATCAAGACACACATGCAGACATGTTAGAAACACGGATACTGTTGTGATCGTGAATACCCTGGTTTCTCCCTGAATACCATCCAAACCAGGATACTGATGTGCCTGTAAGCGTAATCAATGTTTCCATGGTTTCTCCTCTTGGCCATCTCCGTCTCAAGCGTCAGTGTCTAAATTGGATGGTACATTTAACTGTACTTTTGGCATCTGAAACCACTTACTGATCATCTGAACCTCCAAGACTATCAGACTTGGTGCAGATCAAATGAATCTGCTGACACTCGCCACCATTTCCCATGAGGCTGCAGGATTCTTCCAGGACCGCCCAGGACTCTTTTTCAGAAGCTGCTCGATTGGTCTCAGCCACAATCCACACAGTAGAACAACTTCCAACAACCTGGAGGGGAATACAGCAAATAATAATGGTTCGATTGTCAGTGTTCCACAATGATCCGCATTGCGTGTGGATAAATCACCTTTTTCCACATCGGGTCTCTGCTCTTGTTACGATCCCGGTTTCCAGGAAGATCCACAAGTGTGACGTGCCGGAGAAGACCCTTCTTCGGCACCCTGACAGTCACACACTTCACCAGTGGCCAATAGCACTTCTTCCCGCCTCTAGTCCTCTTCCTCTTTTGACTCACTTCCAGTGTATTTGACCAATTCTGCAGACAAGTCTTCAGCCTAAAATAAATAATAAAACAAGAGGCAATGCAAGGCCATTTATTTTACATGAACAAACTTTCACTTTAAATTGCTTTAAAATAACATTAAAAGTACATTTGAAACCCTATCACTGAAACAACAACATCTGAATTCAATCAAAACGTAGCAAACCGTACGTTTATATTTGAGTAATGGGGAACAATTAGGTTTAACATTTTTAACATGATTTCAAAAGTAAAGCTGGTAGTGCCTTAAATATCTAGGTTGTTGCAAGCAAGTTAGTTAGTTCCTGGTAGACATGTTCCTTCCTATGATGCATAACGTAGAAAGGTTTTGTAGTTATTGTTATTAGAGCCCAGATAGATCAAGCCCATTCTTCTGAGTACATACCGGATTTACGTTGGCATTTGGTGTCTATCGTGAAACTACACCAACCAAGAGTTAGTTTTATGAAATGATATAAGTTGTAGTCTTACTTACTGTATCCCTTGTAAAAGTCTTACTCTTGGAATTGAGACATTCAGGAGTTTCTCTGAAGTATTCTTTATCCATGAGGTTATCAGGAGAGTTGTTTTTCTCCATACAGCGCTGACAGCGTTTCCACCTTTATATATACAGTCTATGGTTTCAACACTGTCTTGATCATCTTCCTCTTTTTCCTGATCTTCATCATCACCAAGGAAATGAGACAAGGTCCACAACTCCTCTTCCCACTCCTAAACAAAATAATTGTTATTATATGATATTATTATGGCATATATTAAGTATACACTTACCTTGACTTTTATCATACTACTCTCCCGCTGCACACTTTTTTTTACTTTAAATGATCAGTTACCTCATGCTATTTGTGTTATTATGTGTTACGCTCCTCGTAAAGAGACTCAAAACTTGAACCCGCTATGCAGAACACTTGGGACGGAGACTTAGGTGTAGTGTCAAAAAAACTAGATTTATTTACGTTCCTCAAAAAACAGGCAGGAGACAAAGTAGACTCTCAACAGAGTGGGAAGAACGTGGAGCAGGGATGAGACGGAGGTTGGGCTGGACGTGGCAGGCAGGACGGAATGGAATATGGAGTATCTGGAACAGGCACAAAACAGAACAGGATTAGTATAGGAAAAATTCCAACTGGAAGAGTAAACAAAAAGACTAGCAATACTAGTCAGCCGGAACTGGAGTTTACCACTGTGAGTATACGAAGAACTGGCGAAGTCTGATGATCGAACCGGAGTTTTAAGCAGCAGCAGGTGAGTGGTGTTAATCAGTGATGATGAGAAACATAGGAGCGGAGGTGAGTTGGCGGAAAACGGAAAGTAGGTCAACCACGCCCAGCCAGGAAGACAGACAAACAGATAGACAAACAAACAGAAAAAAGGAGAAGGAGATACTGCAATTCCTCACAGTACCCCCCCCTCAATGGGAGACATCTGGCGACCACCAGGCTTGTTTGGATGATTGCAGGGTGATTGTCGATGATACGGGCGGGAGGAGGGGGTAAGGCCGGAGGGCTGAGACACGTGGAAAGTGGGGTGAATTCTCAGAGCTCTGGGAAGATTCAACCGAACTACGGAAGGGTTAATGATCCTTAGGATGGGAAAAGGACCAATGAAGCGTGGGGAAAGCTTCTTGGACTCAGAGATGAGAGGAATGTTGCGGGAGGACAACCAGACTGACTGGCCTGGGACGTATAGAGGAGCTGCCTTTCTGTGACGGTTGGCTGATCGCTGGTTCCGTGCCGAAGTCTGGAGAAGGGCAGATCGTGTATCTCTCCAGATCTTCTGACAGCGACGCACATGCTGCTGGACTGAGGGAACTGCCAAGTCTCGCTCCTCTTCGGGGAACAGGGGCGGCTGGTACCCCAATGAAGCCTCAAAGGGGGAGAGACCAGTAGCGGAGCAGGTAAGAGCGTTGTGGGAGTACTCAACCCAGGAGAGATGAGAGCTCCAAGTAGAGGGGTTTCGGTCGGTGATGCAGCAGAGAGCTGACTCCAGGTCCTGATTAGTTCGTTCTGTTTGGCTGTTTGATTGGGGGTGATATCCAGAAGTCAGGCTGACTGAGGCTCCCAGGGATTGACAAAACTCCCTCCAAACTCGAGAGGTGAACTGGGGACCGCGGTCTGAGACAATGTCGGCAGGGATACCATGTAACCGGAAAACATGTTCTGTGAGGAGTTGGGAGGTCTCCAGGGCTGACGGGAGTTTTGGAAGAGCAACGAAGTGAGCTGACTTGGAAAACCGGTCTACTACAGTGAGGATTGTGGTGTTGCCCTGGGAGGGGGGCAGGCCGGTAACAAAATCTAGTGCGATGTGTGACCAG
Source organism: Pseudochaenichthys georgianus (assembly GCF_902827115.2). Classification (NCBI taxonomy): domain Eukaryota; kingdom Metazoa; phylum Chordata; class Actinopteri; order Perciformes; family Channichthyidae; genus Pseudochaenichthys; species Pseudochaenichthys georgianus. Next base: position 5,192,847 of record NC_047517.1, on the reverse strand, counting down.
GGACGACTAGGGATAGGAAGGGGCTGGAGAAACCCTGCAGGAGACTGGTGGGAGGACTTACTCCTAGCACACGTGGGACAGGCAGAAACGTACTCCAGAGTGTCCCTGTTGATCGTTGGCCACCAGAAATGTCTCTTCAGGAAAGAAAGAGTGCGGTTTACTCCGGGATGGATTGAGAACCGGGAATTGTGGACCCACTGTAGAACCTTGGAGCGGGCAGCATCAGGAACAAACCGACGGTTCGGAGGACCATTGCCTGGATCTGGTTGCTCTCTCAATGCCTCCAGGATGGTGTTATTAATCTCCCAAGAGAGGGCGCCTACTACACAACTCTTGGGAAGGATTGAAGCATCTGGAGGATCAGGAGAGTCAGGAGAGTATAGCCTAGACAGAGCATCAGGCTTTACATTTCTGGAGCCAGGGCGGAAGGTGAGGCAAAAGTCGAAGCGACAGAAGAACAGAGCCCATCTGGCCTGTCGGGAATTCAGTCGCTTCGCCGACTGGATGTAGGAGAGATTCTTGTGGTCCGTCCAGACCAGGAAAGGCTGCTTGCTGCCTTCGAGCCAGTGTCTCCACTCCTCTAGTGCCAACTTAACAGCCAGAAGCTCCCTGTTACCAACATCATAATTGCGCTCCGCAGGAGAGAGGCGACGTGAAAAAAAAGCACAGGGATGGAGGATGTTATCAGGACCAGCCATCTGAGACAAAACTGCTCCTACTCCAGTATCAGACGCGTCCACCTCCACAACAAACTGCTTCTCTGTGTCTGGCTGAATAAGGATGGGAGCTGAGGTGAACAAGGACTTGAGTTTAATGAAAGCTCTGTTAGCCTCTGGAGTCCAACAGAACGTGATGTTGACGGAGGTGAGTCTGGAGAGAGGTGCAGCTACCTTACTGAAGTTCCGGATGAAGCGACGGTAAAAGTTTGCAAATCCCAGAAACCTCTGGAGCTCCCTCCTTGTAGTTGGGACTGGCCACTCCACCACTGCCTTGATCTTTCCAGGGTCTGCCTCCACCTTGCCCTGACTGATGATGTAGCCCAGGAAGCTGATCCGGTTCTGGTGGAACTCGCACTTCTCCGCCTTAACATAGAGCTTGTTCTCCAGCAGTCTCTGTAGGACCGTGCGGACATGGTTCTCGTGTTCCTCCTGATTTCTGGAGAAAATCAGGATGTCATCTAAGTAGACAAAGACAAAGCGGTTAAGGAAGTCACGCAAGACATCATTGATCATAGACTGGAAAACTGCTGGGGCGTTAGTGAGACCAAAAGGCATGACCAGATATTCAAAATGGCCCAATGGAGTGTTAAACGCTGTCTTCCATTCATCCCCCTGGCGGATGCGGATCAGATGATAGGCATTTCGAAGGTCAAGCTTGGTGAACAGGGTTGCCTCTTGGAGAGGTTCAAAAGCTGAGGTGAGAAGGGGTAATGGGTACTTGTTCTTGACCGTGATATTGTTTAACCCCCGAAAGTCTATGCAAGGTCGTAGCGACTTATCCTTCTTGCCTACAAAGAAGAACCCGGCACCCACAGGAGAAGAGGAGGGACGAATAATACCAGCAGCCACAGAGTCCGTGATATAAAGCTCCATAGCCTCCCTCTCAGGACGGGACAGATTGTAGAGGCGGCTGGAGGGTAGAGGAGCTCCAGAGAGCAGATCAATAGGGCAATCGTAGGGTCGGTGGGGAGGAAGAGAGAGAGCCCTCTCTTTGCTGAAGACCCTACGCAGGTCGTGGTAAGTAGTAGGAACACCAGTCAAATCTACAGATGCATCAGGGCAGACAACAGGATTTGGGGAAACAGAAGTTGAAGGTATGGCAGAACACAGGCAGTTAGCGAGACAGTGCTGATACCATTCAATAATCCTTCCCTTTGCCCAATCAATGTGTGGGTTGTGAGTACGTAGCCACGGGTAACCCAAAACCAGAGGTGTAGAAGGAGAGGATATTACCTTAAACTGGATACGTTCACGGTGGTTTCCGGAGGTGATTAAAGTCACAAGGGGTGACTGTGCTGTGACTGAGGAGATGATTTGTCCATTTAGAGCATAGGCAGTTAACGGTTCCTCTAGCGGCTCCAAGCAGAGTCCCAGCTGTTCAGCTAGCTCCTGGTCCAAAAAGCTATCCTCTGCACCAGAATCAATGAGAGCCTGGAGAGGCAATGTCATAGAACTAACACAGAGCTTGGCGGAAATAAGAAAACGAGTCAAGGATGGGGTTAGAGATGATTGCTGTGGACTCGTCAGGACCCCCAATCTTACTGACGAGCCTCCCAGTTTGGCCGTACTGGGCAGTTGGGAATGCTATGCCCAGTCTTTCCACAATACAGGCATTGGCCTGCACCTATCCGGCGCTGACGCTCCTCCAGAGAAAGTCTAGCACGACCCAGTTGCATGGGCTCCTCCTGAGAAGAGGTGCGCACACTGGACGACGGGGGAAAAGAGGGAGGTCTAGACACCGAGTGAGCAGAGTAGGAGGAAAAACTGGGCTTACTGAGTGAGGCTGGTGAATCCCTCCGTGTTCGCTCAGCTCGGCGCTCCCGCAGACGACCGTCCAAACGAGACACTAAGGAGATCAGCTCTGAGAGATCCGCTGGAACGTCTCGTGCTGCCAATTCGTCCCGAAGCTGGTCCCTTAATCCTCTTAAAAACACCGCCTTGAGAGCCGCCTCGTCCCATCGAGCCTCTGCAGCGAGTGTGTGAAACTCGATGGAGTAATCAGCCACTGTCCGGCTTCCTTGTTGCAGGCTAAGCAGCTTATTCTCGGCGGAGCCAGAGGAGTTGGGATGATCAAAAACAGCTGAGAACCGATCAGAGAAGCCCTCAAAACGTAGAGTGTCAAAATCCACCGAAGAGTTTAAAGCCTCTGCCCAGGTTAAAGCTCTCCCGCGGAGCAACCCCAAAACAAAATTAATCCTTGTTGCTTCAGCAGCAAATGCAACAGGACGCTGGCGAAAAACCTTGTTACATTGGAACAAAAAACCTCTGCATTTCTCCACATCTCCGTGAAATGGCTCAGGATCGGTGATAGGAAAATCCTGGCGAGGAGGGAGCAAAGGGGCTGGACTGGGAGTAGCCTGAAATGCTACCGTCGAGGTAGTGAGAGCGGAGATCTGGCACGCCAACTCGGAGACATGATGAGCCATGGACCGGTTACTCTCCACCAACGCTCGGATGAGCTTTTCGTGTTCACCCAGGAGGGAGCCCTGACTAGACAGGGCATGAAGGATTGGGGTAGAATCCGCTCCGGATCCTGCAGGGTTCATTCTTGGCCAGTTCTTCTGTTACGCTCCTCGTAAAGAGACTCAAAACTTGAACCAGCTATGCAGAACACTTGGGACGGAGACTTAGGTGTAGTGTCAAAAAAACTAGATTTATTTACGTTCCTCAAAAAACAGGCAGGAGACAAAGTAGACTCTCAACAGAGTGGGAAGAACGTGGAGCAGGGATGAGACGGAGGTTGGGCTGGACGTGGCAGGCAGGACGGAATGGAATATGGAGTATCTGGAACAGGCACAAAACAGAACAGGATTGGTATAGGAAAAATTCCAACTGGAAGAGTAAACAAAAAGACTAGCAATACTAGTCAGCCGGAACTGGAGTTTACCACTGTGAGTATACGAAGAACTGGCGAAGTTTTAAGCAGCAGCAGGTGAGTGGTGGTAATCAGTGATGATGAGAAACAGGAGCGGAGGTGAGTTGGCGGAAAACGGAAAGTAGGTCAACCACGCCCAGCCAGGAAGACAGACAAACAGATAGACAAACAAACAGAAAAAAGGAGAAGGAGATACTGCAATTCCTCACATTATGTGTCATACATACCCTATATGTGATGCATCTGAATACTTATATGAGCATGTCAAATCATATAGGATAAAACAATATGCGAAACTTCAAATCAAGGTTACCTTTAAATGATCCATCATGACAGGAAAAGCACAAATCTGGCCACCATTTACATTGCCAAGGTATCAATTTGTATAAATTAAACCTACGTGAGTACCACGCAGACATTATGATAACGTTTAGTTCATTCTTTCACTTCATTTGTATTCTGTTCTAGAATAAAGTTGAATTGTATCAAACAGAGAATGAGGAGGTCAAATATAATAATAATAATAATAATAATAGATTTAATTTGTTAGTGCTTTTACAGGTGCTCAAAGACGCTTTACAGATATAGTGAAGGGAAAAGAAAAGGAAGGAATAACATATATATGGACATAAACGTGAGTGAAGTCTAATCTGACAGGACAGAGACACCTCTCAAACTACCTAAACTAGTTATAAATATGTTTATTTTTACTGTCTTTACAGACACTATCCGGATGACTATTGCGTGTGGACGGAAGCTTTTTTGCGATTGCGTTTGCGTTAATCCTATGCGTTTAGCCGTTTTAGTCCTCGTGTGGCCGGGGCCTAAGTTACATACCATTAACATACTCAACAAAAGCACAAGGAGGCTATTTCTAAGTTGCTTGCATCCTATTTTAAAGGCATTTCTTTTTATACTGCAACATTTTGATTCTATTAATTTTGTCTTTTTTATTGCACTTTGGCAGCAGATTCCTGAATAGCTTCAGATCTGAGTTGTCTTATTAGTAAGCCTAATTTATACTTTTGTAGCAACACTATTTTTATATAATGGCAAAGAAAGGGTTCAGTCTTTTCTTTTTTCCCTGTGTCATATGTGGCAGCACTGTTCAATGTTTCTTGAAAACATCACCCACTGTAGTATGTGACGTGTGAATAAACTCCAACTCTGTATCAACAACACTGTTGTGTAACTTCAGTTAGATATTTGTATGTGTGTAGATTAGAAAGAGGTAAGATAAAGGATCTGCAGTATTTTATGAAGTATTAATCGTACAAAGGTCAGTTTTATACAAGTAGAAGTGTGTATTTACCTGGTAGTAGGCTGTCAGTAATGGCTACGCCTCTCTATTTGGACTGGTAGATCTCGGCAGACTGGCAACTTTAAAAGTAGCTCTCGGTTCAAAAAAGGTTGGGCACCCCTGTTCTATTTCGTATATGGCTTCGCCCTCTAAGGCTATCGCTATTGGGTTATCCCTCTGCGCCCCCGCGCAGCACTGAAACACTTGTAGTCCACGCCCACCCGCCAGGTGGGCCCCGGTATAAATAGGAAGGTGGCCCGACAATCTGCTCCCTCTTTTCTTCAGCAACCAGCAGTACTGAAGCACGAGAAAAATCATGAGCAGCAATGATCGTATCCGCATGTGTCCTTCGTGCAATACAGGATATATCATGAGCTATGATTTACACCCGATATGCGCATCCTGCCTGGGGCCAGAGCACGCGGACGCGGCTCTCAGCCAGCAGATCGCATGTTCTCACTGTGTGCGTCTCCCATCATCCGACAGAAAGCAAAGGGCGGGCGCTCTAGCTGCTGCGGGTGAGGAGGACGACTGGCCCATCCAGAACAGGGACGACAACCTGTTTCTGGAGGCGAGTGGGGGGCAGGAGTCGGACGACTCCTACCCCGTCTCCCTCCATGGCTCGCCATTCGGCTCTCCCCTTCCCCCTTTTCCCCGGACGGGGGAGACGGGGTCGGAGCGAGAGTCAGAGGTGGCGGCCGAGCACGTGGTCCCCTTCTCCGTGTCCACGGCGCTACCGGCGTTGGGTGGCATTATGCTGGAGCTGCCGGAGATAATCGGCAAAGCAGCAGCATGCAGAGGCCTCCCCGTTCCCCGAGGACGGGAGAGGGTGCCTCTGGATGACATGGCCGGAGTATTTTCCCGGGTTCAGATGAGCAGCATTGACCCGATCTGGCCGCGCTTCCCCGCCATTAGGCGTTACCAGGAAGGGGCAGCGGCGAACCCGAGGACCTTAAGGGCTCCGGTGGCCACCTTTGTTCCCTTCACTATGGTGGAGGGGTTCACAGGCGAGGTTTTTCCAACCACACTCGCTCTGGAACCGAGCTTAACGGCGTTTTTCGGGGTTAGACAGGCCAACTTGGTCGCCGGACGGCGCCCTATGTTGGCCACCCCCAAAGACCAGTATGTCGCCCGCCAGGCTGACCGGGCGCACCAGTGTGCGTTCCAGGCGTCGGCAGCAGCGAACAACATCGCGTTGCTGACCAACTCGGTGGTGACGTTGGTCGAACGGTCCACCACCGTAGCTCCAGAGGAGGCAGAGGAGATCGCTGAGGCGGCCAGCACGGCACTCACGCTGTGCGCAGCCGTGGCAGTCTCCCAGGCTAGAATCACGGCCTGGATGACTCAGATCCAGCGCCACCTTTGGTTGCAGCAGGCAGCGGTGACAGAGCCAGCCAGGAAGGTTCTGCTGGACGCTCCGATCAGCTCGGACGGGCTGTTCGGACCCCAGTTCCTGGCCATGGTCGAGTCCATGAAGGCGGCATCGGCGCAAGCGGAGGACATCCGCCAGCACGTCAGCTGGCTCCAGCCAGCGGGGAAGCCGCAACGGCTCCAGCGGCAGCAGGAGCAGCCAACCCAGCCACAGCGGCAGACGGACAGACACGCACAACAGCCGAGGCGTTAGCCGAGGCGTCAGACTCGTCCGTCAGCGGCGGCGGGGGCACCGTCCCGTGCCTCCAGGGCACCGTCCCGCGCCTCCGGCCCCCCACCAGAGAGGGGGGGGCAAGAAGGGAGTGAGGTACTCCCGTTCGGCGTCTGCTCCACGAGAGCCGCCGAAGAAGCAAAGCGGTTTGGGGGGGAGTGTGAAGGAAATAAAAAAAGATTATTTCCCAACATGTTGTCTGAGTCATCAGTTACAAATGTATTTCACATATCCTCCACCCTGGGTGAACCAGCTGCCTATGACCTATCGGTTAATAGCCAGCAGAGTTCGTTACAAAAGCCTGCACTATTTAATCTATCGATTAATAAGCTGCGGAGCACAGTAACTACACCAGCTGCCTCCAATCTGTTGATTAGTAGGCAGCAGGAGTCGCTGCAGAGGTCTGATGGTTATGACTTTTCGGTTATTAAACCACAGACCTCGCGGCATTCCTCTGTCCGAGATATGCCACCTACACACGGTCACAATAAGCCCATGAGCGCCGTGGTAACGCCTCATGTGGATATCACTGCACACACCCCCATCCATCCTCTGAGCGTGATGAGAGGCGGAGTGAAATGCAGCGTGTGGAGGTTTCCTCACAGCCCTTTCGCTCTAGGCCCACCTTGGGTTGCCTCACGGGCAGCGGCGGCGAGGGCTTTGGCGTGGCTCGTCGTCATGACAACCACAACACATCTCGAGCATGTGCGCCCGCTCTCAGAGTGTTTCTCGGAGTGGCAGCGCGTGTGTCTGATGGACAGATGGATTAGCAGGCTGATCAGCAGAGGGTACACCCTGCAGTTCGCCTCTCCCCCCCCACAGTTCAACGGGATACAGATGACATGCCTAACATCCCGAGAACAGTGTCTTGCGCTCCAAGCAGAGCTACGGGAATTCCTGTTGAAAGAGGCTATTTCCAGGGTTCCCCGGGAGGAAGAAAATCAGGGGTATTACTCCCGCTATTTTCTTATCCCGAAAAAGACGGGGGGAATGAGACCCATCCTCGACCTGTCAGCTTTCAACAAGGCAATAATGAAGAGGCCTTTTCACATGCTGACGGTCAAAAAGGTGCTAGAGTGTGTTCACCAGGGAGACTGGTTCACCTCTATAGACCTAAAGGATGCTTACTTCCATGTACCCATCATCCCGCAACACAGGAAATTCCTGCGGTTTTCATTCCAGGGAATATCGTACCAGTACAACCGTCTGCCGTTCGGTTATTCCCTGGCTCCTCGCACTTTTTCAAAGTGTGTAGAGACGGCGCTACGGCCGCTACACAGAGGAGGGATGAGAGTACTATTTTACCTGGACGACCTGCCGCTGCTGGCTCGCTCCAGGGAGGAAGCAGCTTTACAGACGGTACAACTCATATCGCATCTGTCAAAGCTGGGTTTCATAATGAACTGGAAAAAGAGCTGTCCTCTTCCCTCCCAGAGTATTATTTACCTGGGAGTGGAATTGAATTCAGCCCGCATGAGAGCACGACTCTCACGGCAGAGAGTGGAGAAGCTGACAGCTCTCCTTCAACGTGTCATACCACGCAGCGTGGTGATGTCACTCTCCGTGATGCGGCTGCTCGGCATGATGGCAGCAGGTCACGGGGTGATTCCCCTGGTTCTCCTGCACATGAGGAGACTGCAGAGGTGGTTCATCAGCCTGCGCATCGACCCCGTACGACAGAAGAGGCGCATGGTGGTCATCCCTCTGTCCGTGGGTTCAGACTTAATCTACTGGAAAAGTCCCCACGTCCTGTCAGAGGGGGTTCCCCTGGGCAGAGTTACGTCACACACCTCGGTGTTCACAGACACATCTCTCTCAGGGTGGGGAGGAACGTGCATGACGCAGGCAGTGGGAGGACAGTGGCCGGCTCACATGTCTTTCCACATAAATGTGCTGGAATTAATCTCCGTACGGAGAGTAATTCAACATTTTGCCCCGTTGCTGCGGAATCAGCATGTGTTGATTCGCACAGACAACAGAGCCGCAGCAGCCTACATCAATCGCCAGGGAGGTGTACACACAGCGCAGCTCCTGAACACAGCCAGGCGGCTGTTGATCTGAGCGCGCGCACACGTGCTCTCCATCAGAGCACTGTATGTGCCCGGAGAGCTGAACAAAGGGGCAGACCTCATGTCCCGAGGAGGTCCTCGCCAGGGAGACTGGAGCCTCCATCCCGAGCTGATCGCCCAGGTTTGGAGCCGGTTCGGGAGGGCGGAGGTGGATCTATTCGCCGCACGCGGGAACGCGCAATGCGCGCTCTGGTTCTCCCTGTCAGCGCGGGACCACCCCCCTCTGGCCCAAGGGACGGATGTACGCCTTCCCCCCAGTCCCGCTGATTCCTCGGCTCCTGGACCGAGTACAGGAGGAGCGGCTGTCAGTGATCCTAATTGCCCCGGAACGCACGGGAGCTTCCTGGTTTCCATGCCTACAGCGTACGCTGTCAGGCAGGCCATGGGAGATCCCGTGGCGGGGGGACGCTCTCTCACAGGTGGAGGGAGCGATCTACAGTCACCCAGTGATAGGCCAGCCCTTATGGGCATGGCCCCTGAGCGGGAACACTTAGAGAGGTGGGGTCTCTCTCAAGATGTTGTACGCACCATTCAGGGAGCCAGGGCCGTGTCTACCAGAGCGTCCTACACAGCCAAGTGGGCAGCGTTTATCGGCTCTCTTTGTGGCCCCGTCATGCCTCCGGATCCAAGGGGATGGCAGTTCGGCTGTGTTATGCCCTAACCCAGCCTTTATGCCAAAGGTCATCACAAGCTCTTTTAGGTCAAGAGTGATCACCCTGGACGGGTTTTTTCCGCCTCCTCATAAAACGGATGAAGAAGCCACATCTCATCTCCTCTGTCCGGTGCGCACACTGGCCTGCTATGTGGCGCGCACGGCGGCATGGTGCCGTTCTCAGCGCCTGTTTGTGCATTATAGAGAGCGCTCGATCGGGCAACCTCTGTCTGCACAACGGCTGTCACACTGGCTGTGTGAGGCGGTGGCACAGGCATATGTCTCCTCGGGGGTGGATCCCCCGGAGAATATCAAAGCGCACTCCACCAGAGGAATTTCCACCTCCACGGCGTTGCACGGAGGAATGTCAGTGGAAGATATTTGCACGGCTGCATCTTGGTCTTCCCCCTGTTCATTTATTCAATGTTATTTGAGGGATGTCTCCCTTTCCTCTATGACGCACCCTGTACTGGGTGTCCTGTCAGAGTGAGTGACGTCAGGGAGCCAGCGGTGCGCCTCTCTCCTGGCTCTCGGCACGCGGAGAGCGGCCCTTTTTTCCCCTCGTATGAGAGGGATGTTCCTTTTACTCTGACACACTTCGTACGGAGTGCCTGATCAGAGTGAGTGACGTCAGGGATCCAGCTGAGCGCTCTCCTACCTGTCTGACACGCAGAGAGCAGCTGTTCCCCCTCTATGATCGCAGGATAAGGTGGGACCTTCGTCTCTACTTTCTCACAGCGGCCGGTATGTATTGTTCCCAGCCTTCACCCCGTCGGGAAGATAGGCATGTTTTGCTATGTTCCAGGGACGGTGATGCGCCATTACGCATGGCACAACAGGCAGGGGGTGTTATTGAGCAGGTGTGTCTGTGCTTCTAGTGCCGGGCGGACCCAGTGGGGCGCAGACTACATCATGCTTCGCCCTTAACCCAATAGCGATAGCCTTAGAGGGCGAAGCCATATACGAAATAGCCTGGGGTTACCTACTGTAACCCAGCTTCTATGAGTAATGGCGCAGCCCTCTAAGCGCTGGGCCCCACTGGCTCTACGAATAGCTGAAGAAAAGTTATATTGTATGGGAGTAGATTGTCGGGCCACCTTCCTATTTATACCGGAAGGAGGCCCGAGGGTGGGGCCCACCTGGCGGGTGGGCGTGGACTACAAGTGTTTCAGTGCTGCGCGGGGGCGCAGAGGGATAACCCAATAGCGATAGCCTTAGAGGGCTGCGCCATTACTCATAGAAGCTGGGTTACAGTTAGGTAACCCCAGTTCTAATGCCTTTTCGTTGTTTTTACGAACGCCCAAAACACACTTATATATTTATAACTCACCTTTTGTTCTTCCATTTGCAATATGGTTTCCTCTTGGACCCCTCTGGCGCGCAGAAATTCACTCGTCCTCCATTGTTGCCTACTGCAATGTGTAAGTCTCTCACTGAAGCTGGTTCTACAGTTACCGGTATTTCTGACGTTTTTCTCCCAAAAAAAAGAAAGTTGTTTTGATCTGAAAAAACACGTTTTTTTTATCTGAAAAGAAACCACGTTTTTTTTTCAAATCCTCCCAAAAAATGATTCATGTGGCCCTAATCCTCTTCCGTAAAAATGTGCAAAAAAAAGATTAATAAAATGAAATTAATTATAATAAAAAATATGTATATAACATTTTCTGTATATAAACTTGATGTCAAAACGGCTGAGTCATTGTCACCAGTCTGAAGAGAGAATGCTTAGTCACCGTCACGTGATCTCCAAAGCTCACTGATTGGAGGAGACGCGCAGTAACGCCACGACCCCCGTCTGGTATAAATACAGGAAGCGACTCAACTGCCATTTCACACTCGGGAAGAAACAGTTCTTGCTTCAACAGTGTTTGAACGGAACTTTTCTTTCATCTCTATCTGAATTCGCACTTAAATCCATTCCGGACACACAGGAAAAAACCTCTGCTTCAATTTGCACTTCCGAAGAGTTTTCGTAAGCTTTATTTTTGTATCGTTTTGTTAAGAAAAACAGCGAAGAAACGCCAGTTGAGATGGATTCCCAGGTGAGACAGAGCTACCACAGCGACTGCGAGGCGGCCGTTAACCGAATGCTGAACATGGAGCTGTTCGCCTCCTACTCCTACACCTCCATGGTAAGAAACACTCTTCTTACACCGTTACATGTTAATTGTGTGCCTGTATTAAATTGTTTAAGTGTATTCTGAGTAAACAAGCGAACGTCACAGGGGAACCACGTAGTCTCTGGTGGGCAAAACACAAGTGCCTAGAGAGCCAAGGACACACAAACTAAAAACTGTTTAACTGTTTGGTACCATGGTCCATAACCGTGGAGTAATCTGGTGATGCAGGGTGTACACATACAAGATAGCGGACTATTGTTTTACAGATGTCCTCATAAAATCACAGAATCCCTGTGTTAAGCTAACATGCATTAGCATAACCTAAAGGCTACAGACTACATTATTCTCACTTCTGTTAAACTGTCTTTAGATTACAGACCCTCCTCTGTTTCTACCTCAGACTGAACGAGTATTACTGACTTTATCTAATCAGACACTTTAGTATTTTAAGATGATAGTACTTCTACTTAAGTTATGGATCTAAATACTGCTTCCATTTCTGACTGTTCTCGTCCCTGTCCACAATTCAGTACACATAATGCTGTGTCATGCTTACGCTGGTTGTTATCCCCACCCTGAAATCATGACTCATGTTTCTGTCTGCCCTCGGCTCATAACGACCGTTTGTCTCGACCTGTTCTGTGTGTAACGACCGGTCTGTTCTCTGTCTGCAGGCCTTTTATTTCTCCCGTGACGACGTGGCCCTGCCCGGCTTCGCTCACTTCTTCAAGGAGAACAGCGAGGAGGAGCGGGAGCACGCCGACAAGCTGCTCACCTTCCAGAACAGTCGAGGAGGACGCATCTTCCTGCAGGACATCAAGGTAAATATCTGTCAGGACGTCATGTCTGCAGAACGTCTACAATACGATAATACTTTAATGGTCAGATCAAGTCTGAAATGCTCCTTGCATCACAGCAGCTCCATGTGTAACACCACCAGACACACATCAAGACACACGAGCAACGAACCACAAACATGTAACATCACAGCAGGGTCAGTGAGAGAGAACCTGCTCAAAGAGCTTTTAGTCAAGGTGAGCGCCTGTTGGAACAAAATGTCTGCCCGACGCACCCTGAGATAGTCTACCAGATAAACTGCTGAGTCACTCAATCCACCCACATCCTGTTTATGCAACGCTCTGTAAACAAACAAGAAGCAGAGGCTGTTGAACTCAGTACACCGTGAACAACTTGAACTGCAGTATTAAGACTTTAAATACTCTTATTTTGGTAAAACATGTTTACCCTAAATCTCAACATCCTAGTGCCGTTAAAGCCACAGATTTCATTGGCTCTCGGCTCAGGTGACTTGGCAGCGCCGTGAGAAAGCTTATTTAGGGTGGGGGTCATTTATCCAACTATATGTACCATAATGCAACAGGGCGTTGACTTTAACGGATGCATTAAAGGCTTAGCTTGGAAAAATACAGAATATGTCCATTTGCACCTCGTCCTGTTTTATTGTACAGGACTAATCTTAGTATGTATATTGACATGTCGTCTAATAGATTAAATGTACTTTAAAGGGTTTTTATTCTTGTTCCAGCGGCTTGTGAATAAGGCTTTGGGCTCGAGTACAAAATATAATTAAATGCATATAAAAAAAAAGTACATAAACAAATATTTTTAAATGTCTGTTTATGTAAACATGAGAAACTAGTGTGCTTAAATGAAGAGAAGTGTTGTAGACTGCAAGTGCATACGGGTTATTATAAAGGGACAAACTTAGTGGTGGCGTTCCTAAGTCTGTCTTAAAATAAACATGTTTCTCACTTATTTAAGACTAAGACTGAGGCTCTTTGCTTTATGTACCCTCCCCTCTAACTGGTGGTGCTCCCTCGTTACAGAAGCCAGAGCGAGACGAGTGGGGCTCGGGTCTGGAGGCCATGCAGGCCGCTCTGCAGCTGGAGAAGAACGTGAACCAGGCTCTGCTGGATCTGCACAAACTGGCCTCAGACCACGCCGACCCTCATGTGAGGAACACCTGCTGAACATGAGGAACTACACACTGATGATCTCTGGGGTTCAACGTCTCTGAAGCTTTAGTTGTTAACGTCTGCTCTCTTCTCCTCCTCCTCCTCAGATGTGTGACTTCCTGGAGACTCACTACCTGAACGAGCAGGTCGAGTCCATCAAGAAGCTCGGAGACTTCATCGCTAATCTGAGCAGAATGGACTCCAACACCAACAAGATGGCCGAGTACCTGTTCGACAAGCACACCATGGGGGGGAAGAACTGAACTCACCTGACAGATCAGCTGATCCTCAGAGTTCACCTGATCTGATCATATGTAGATGATCATGTTTGACTACATTACCCATAATCCTCCTCTCCTGTGACACTTTTAACATGGAAGTTTCTGATGACTGAATAAACGTTTTGAGCTGGATTCTGTCTCGAGACTTTTTCTCATTTTAAAAGGAGAAGGTATCTTTTAAACCTTGTAAGCTTTTAGGTTTGAATGGTACATTTAAGCAATGGCTCACTTCAGGCCGTGGTATATGCTCATTATATCACAGCTAGGGGGCGTGGTTCAACCCCCTTAGCTGTGATGCAATGAGGATATATCACGGCCTGAAGTGAGCTATTGCTTTTATAAAACGGTTACCAAGTGTGGCAATATGAAAGAAAACTACACTCTAATTTGTTTCTATTAGTAAATAATGATGATCAAAATAAAATGGTCCCTCCGTTGCCTTCTGCACGAAACATAGTGCGAGGTGGTTGCTATGCAACAACACTAACAGCTATCGAACATATTAGACAGAGCGTTGATCCATTATTTGGCTATTTATTTACATGAATGTGTTTGTTGCTGTTTATTGTGCAGCCACTGAGAACCTGTCCAGCATCAGTAGCTTGGCTTACGAGGTTACTTATAGGTTGAGGTTGTTCTCGGCTGTTGCTTGGCGTGGCGAGAATATTGCTCCACTTTCTCCGGTCCCCGAGATTGGGCTTCCAGCAGCTCTGGAGAGAGCTTTCGCACCTGTGGCCACTGAGGAAGCGAGAGGGAATGCTGCAGGTCGTTTTTAACCACGCATGGCATCCACGAAAAATGTCAGTCTGGCTTTAAACCTATGCACAGCACTGAAACAGCCCTTTGAAGAGTTTTTCATGATCTGCCCCTAGCCGCCGACTCAGGTAGCCCAGCTGTTTTGGCGCTGTTAGATTTAACTGCTGCCTTTGACACTGTGGATCATAGTATCCTGTTGTCACGGCTTGAACAGTCCGCAGGTATTACAGGCTCTGCCCTTGCATGGTTCAGGTCCTACCTGACGGACCGTAGCTTCTCAGTGCAGCTAGGTGCCTTCTCCCCTGCCAAAGCCCCTCTTATCTGTGGGGTTCCCCAAGGCTCGATTCTGGGCCCCATCCTTTTCCTATTGTAGATACTGCCCCTAGGTTCAATTCTCACAAAACATAATAAACCCTTCCATTGTTATGCTGATGATGTACAGATTTATCTGCCTCTCAATCAAAATGCCAACTCACTACAGCAGTTGAAGGACTGCTTAATGGAGATAAAATCCTGGCTGAGCCAAAACTTCCTCACCCTCAATGAGAGCAAGACCGAGGTCATCTTTTTTGGATCCCAACCAACAGTCTCCCTGGTTGATATTCTGGGTTCCCTCAATACAAATATCCTCCCCTCTGTCATGAACCTTGGAGTGACCTTCAACAGCGCCTTTAAATTTGATAAGCAGGTTAGCACTGTAGTCAAGACCTGCTTTTTCAAAATACGACTATTGGCTAAGACCAAGTCGTTTTTATCTTCTAATGACCTAGAAAGGGTTATTAACGCCTTTATTACCTCGAGACTGGATTACTGCAACGCTCTGTATGTGGGTATAGACCAGGCCTCAATTAGACGCCTGCAGCTAGTGCAGAACGCAGCTGCACGTCTTCTCACTGGCCATTAAAAGCGTGACCACATCACCCCAATTCACTCCATCGCTACACCCCAGGCAGAGCCTTAAGGTCGGCTGATCAGCTGCTGTTGATAGTGCCTAAGACCAGGCTCAAACCCCGAGGGCATCGAGCTTTCGCAGCGGTGGGCCCCAGGCTCTGGAACACTCTGCCCCTCCATGTGAGGTCGGCCCAGACCCTGTTTTCTTTTTTTTAAATCAACACTTAAAACTCACCTTTTCTCTCTGGCTTTTGTTTAATTATTTATTTATTTAGTTATCCACAGAATTGATACTATTTTTAATATTATTAAGTGTTATTAATATTATTGGGGTTTTATGGGGTTTCAGTTTTTTTATGATTAGTAGGTTGGGGGCGGGGAGACCTCAGAGAAGGTTCTGACTGGACTGACTGGTTGCTACGTCTGGTTGCTTGGAGCTGAGTTGGTATAACCCTGAATTAGATTAGAACATTTTAGAAATATGAGAAATAACCTCTTGGTTTTATAAACCGTTTTGTAATTACTTTTTCATCCATTTTTGGATCTCTGCTGGGTTTTCTTTTAAAACCCTAAACCGAGACTTTCGGTGGGGCAAGATGGAGTAGGCAGTGTCGAATCTAGCTCCCGTAACTTTTATTCATTGACTATTTTAAATCCCCATAGTTTTGCCTTTGGCCATCTCCAGGTGGATAATTATTCCTCTCTGAACACTCTGGTGCTGGATTATGGCTGCCAAGCAACAGAGATCGGGCAAGAAGGAGCAATCTTCCGTGCCCGCGGCAAATGGCGGTGACTTCAACATGGCGGCCTTGGCTAACCAACTGGAACAACGCCGGAATGCTATCTCTGCGGATTTCAAGGCTACTATATCTACGCTCGAAGCCAAGCTAGACTGCATTCAAACCACAGTCTCCGATCATACCCACTCAATTAATTCGCTTGAATCCAACGCTAACGAACAAGACGGACGCATACAACGTTTGGAATCGATGTGTGCTAAACTAGCTGAGAATAATACTAAGCTACAAGCTAAATTGACGGACCTCGAGTCTCGCAGCCGCCGTAACAATATCAGGATCATTGGTCTACCTGAGTCCATCGAAGGGCCTCACCCCTCTTCCTTCTTTTCTAAACTTCTGGCTGAAGTCCTTGGTGACAGCGTTTTTGAGTCTCCACCGGAGTGCGACAGAGCGCACCGTACACTCTCCATCAAGCCAGGACCGGGTCAGAGACTGAGACCCGTGGTCATCAGGCTCCACAGATTCCAGCAGAAAGATAAGATCATCCGTGAGGCCAGAGCTAAGGGAGGCAAGCTGCAGTACCGTGGGACCCCCATTGCAATCTACGAGGATTATCCTTCTGAGATAGTGGAACAGCGCAGGGAATACCAAGAGGTGATGTCTGAACTTTACCAACGGGGCTTCAAGCCCGCACTACTTTTCCCGGCGAGGCTTAACATCACACTGAAGGACGGGGCCAGGAAGAGACTTTCCTCCGTTTTTGAGGCCAAGAACTTTATTGCAGCTAACCGATCTGGTATCGGCTCTCATGCCTCCTCCTCCGCCTGACTGCTGCGGTTTGGTAACGTTAGCCCATTTTACTAGCCTTACTGGCTACCTAAGTAACTTGTCTGACCTGTTAGTTCACATGGGTTCCAATTATGCCGTTAACACGCAGACAGACAGACATGTGTGTTTTCCCACGGCTAGACTTCTTATATTTTCTTTTTTTGTGTGTGTTCCTTGCCGTTATGAATGCCTGTTGATAGGTCACACGACACATTATCCGCAGGGTATCGCTTTTGCATCTAGAGGGAGCCACAGCTCTATTGACGTGGAGCTGTTGCACTTGCTTATTTTCTTGTCCACCTGTGCCTTTACCATTCAGGGATTTCTTTTGCACTTTATTTTATTTCCTATTATGTCTCATTTAGGGTATCTGTATGGATAAAATACATTGTATTTACTTGTTGGACCGGCTATTCATGCTGATTTTTACTGCACTAAATTGTATGTGTGTTCTCTTCTCTGTTCTCTGTGGTTTGGTATTGGCATAGATTTATCTGCATAATATTTGACAATTTCCTATTCACTTACCCATCCACTTGTTCTGTGTGGGATATTTTGGGGATGGTTTACTGTTTAGATAGGGACTAGGTCCCCGGAAGACTAGTGTTAGTGTAATTACAAGCGTTAGTGTAATTACATAGATCTAAGCTAGAGTGCTTGATTATGCTGTGCATTTTGGGTTTAGCTATAGGTATGGCCACATGTTTTTTTTTTGTTTGTTTTGTTTTTGTTATTATCATTACTATTATTATTTTTTGTCGTCCTCTCTTCTCTTTCTCCTGTGTATGCAAGATAGTGTTTGTCCAGGTAAACTTGTCTTTGAGGAACTTCCTAGATGGTGTCTGCCATGACAACGACAGGTAGAGGAGTGCGCCTGATTTCCTGGAATACTAAGGGCATGAACAACGCTACTAAGATTGGTAAGGTAATGACACGGTTGCAACATCTGAATGGAGATGTCATATTCCTGCAGGAAACTCATCTTAAATCTTCTGATACCCTTCGTATTAAAAGGGCATGGATGAGTCACTTGTTCCACTCAAAATTCTCCCACAAAGCCAGAGGGGCAGCTATTATTATTCACAAGAATGTCAGATTTGAATTGACAAATTCGATATCAGATCCCAATGGTCGTTATGTCATAGTTTCGGGCATACTACAGAACACACCAGTGATACTAGCTTCTATCTACGCTCCCAATTGGGATGATGGTAATTTTTTTGTGAACCTCTTTGCTCAAATTCCCAATGCCGACAACCATCGTATTATTATGGCTGGTGACTGGAATTTGGTCCAGGACGTGAGTCTCGACAGGTCATCGCTCACACAAGCCACTCTCTCCAATTCAGCCAAGGTAGTAATGCACAATGCATTACGATTAGGACTCTTAGACCCCTGGAGATGTATTAACCCGCAAAGTATAGCATTTTCCTTCTTCTCGCACAGGCACCACACTTTTTCACGAATTGATTTCTTTTTACTCGATAACAATTTGATTCATCTAGTCAATTCATGCGAATACCATCCGATAGCCATCTCAGATCATTCTCCCACTTCAGTTGACATTAATTTCCCTCTTGGTATGTCCCCCCCTCCATTATGGAAATTCAATTCTCCCCTGCTGTCAGACAGTGAATTTAGAGACTATCTTTCCACTCAGATTTCTTCCTACATTGAAATTAATGACACTTCCGACGTTAGTAGCGGTATTCTTTGGGAGGCTCTTAAGGCCACTGTGCGGGGACAGGTCATTTCGTACACTTCACGTAAGAGAAAAGATGAAAAGGCTTTCAGAAATCTGTGTTGAGCTTCACTTACTCGATGAAACATACTCCTCCTCTCCCTCTCCTTCTCTCTATAAAAAACGCCTCCTGCTACATTCAGAACACGACCTTCTGATGACAGGCATTGTTGAGAGACAACTGAGACAGTGTAGGCAGCGTTACTTTGAGCAGGGCGACAAAGCTGGTAGACTCCTAGCTCAACAAGCTCGTGCGGTCAGTGCGTCCAGATTGATTCCCCAAATCAGATTGTCCGATGGCAACCTTACTTCTAATCCAGCTGATATTAACAGGTCTTTCTCGGAATTTTACACCAATCTCTACACTTCGGATTGTCCCCCGATCCCTGCCACGACCCCCAATCCTCTTGACTCCTTAATTTACCCCAAAATTAACGAGAACATCGCTAGTGAATTGGGCGGCCCCATCTCCACCCTTGAGATACATGATGCAATACAATCTATGCAAAGTGGGAAGTCTCCTGGGCCCGACGGCTATACAGTTGAATTCTATAAGGCATATTCTTCCAAGTTAGCTCAGATTTTGGCTAGGATGTACAATGACTCTCGCCAGTCAGGCCGATTGCCAGAAACTTTGTCCACTGCGTCTATCTCCTTGCTTCTCAAGAAAGACAAAGATCCTACTTCGTGTGGCAGTTACAGACCAATCTCACTGTTAAATGTGGACTGCAAGATACTGGCCAAAATACTGGCTATCCGTCTCCAACGTGTACTGCCAGATATCATTTCGCTGGACCAAACAGGCTTTATGGTGGGGAGACACTCTTTTTTTAACACAAGGAGGTTGCTCAATATAATGTTCTCTCCTTCCTCTAACACCCCCGAAGTCATAGTGACACTTGACGCAGAGAAGGCCTTCGATAGGGTTGAGTGGGGTTTCCTATTTTCTAGTCTTGATAAATTTGGTTTCGATTCCCAATTTATTTCCTGGATTAAACTCCTATATACCTCTCCATCTGCCTCTGTACACACTAATGGCATTAGATCTCCCCCTTTCTCTCTCCAACGTGGTACTCGCCAGGGGTGTCCTCTTTCGCCGCTGTTGTTCAATATAGCCATTGAACCTCTCGCTATCTGGCTCAGAAGCCATGATAGGTTTGAGGGCATTACGCGTCATGGCATGGTTCATAAACTGTCTCTATATGCTGATGACCTTCTTCTTATGATCTCGAACCCCTTATCCTCTCTCCCCCCCATACTGTCGATTTTAGATCAATTTGGCCGTGTATCAGGTTACAAACTAAACATTCAAAAGAGCGAAGTATTTTTTGTAAATAAAATGGCTGAGGCACTTCCCCAATCCCTATTCCCCTTTAAAAGGGCTGTGGAGGGGTTCAAATACTTGGGGGTGTTTGTTGCAAACTCTTTTAAAGACCTGTTCCCTAAAAACTTTCAGCCTCTACTAGATAAATGCAAAGCCGATATGTCTAGGTGGGCCTCCCTTCCCCTGTCTCTTGCGGGTCACGTAAACCTTATAAAGATGGTCATCCTGCCAAAGTTTCTTTACCTTTTCCAACACATCCCAGTGCGCATCAATAAATCTTTTTTCACTGATCTTGATAAGCAGTTGAATGCGTTCATCTGGAACAACAAGCCTGCGCGTATTAGAAGGTTGTGTCTCCAACTCCCTAAATCAGAAGGGGGCCTGGCGCTCCCCAACTTTCGCCACTATTACTGGGCCTCTAATATTAACAAACTCCTCTATTGGGCTAAATATAAACTTTCAGACCCCTGCCCACCTTGGGTACATATCGAGCTGTCATCTTCTGCTCCTTTGCACTCTATAATCTGCTCTCAGCTCCCTGTAGCTTCCCATAAACATTTGAGTAACCCAATTGTTACTAGCACCTTAAGCATTTGGCTCCAATTCAGGAAACAGCACGGGTTACATAGAGCTTCGGTTCACGCCCCAATTTCAAACAATCACCTATTCTCCCCATCGTGTACTGACCCGGCCTTCCGCGTTTGGTCGAACAATGGTCTCGCAACGCTTAATGACCTTTACGAGGATGGAGTCTTTGCATCCTTTGAGTCCCTTTCAGTCAAATTCAACCTGCCCAACAGTCATCTCTTCCGGTTTTTCCAAATCAGGCACTTCATCCAAAAGCAATTTCCCCATTTTCCTAACCGCCCCCCCGAATCGCCGATTGATACATTTCTCACACTCGACCCTGATCAAAAGCGCTTGGTTTCAGTTCTCTATGGTCAGTTTGGTTCCCTGAGTCCGGACCCTATGGTACCTCTTAAGGAGCTCTGGGAGCGTGATCTAGGTAGCAACATTTCTGAGGATCAATGGAGTGACATTCTCAACCTAGTCCATACATCTTCTATCTGTGCTAGACATGGCCTACTTCAGTGCAAGGTGCTCCACAGAGCTCACTTTACTAATGCTAAGCTGGTTAAAATATTCCCAGATCGTAGTGATGCCTGTAACAGATGCAATCAATCCCCAGCTGACCATCTGCACATGTTCTGGACTTGCCCGAGGTTGGACACATTTTGGTCTGACATATTTGGAACCATTGAGCGGGCCTTTAACACAAAGATAGACCCTAATCCTATGACTGCACTGTTCGGCCTTCCTCCATCTGAGAATATGCCCATTACTATACGCCGTGTCATTGCCTTCACCACTCTATTACCTAGACGCTCTATTCTCTTAAAATGGATACATGCTTCCCCACCAACACATGATCAGTGGATACGTGATGTCTTGCAATGCCTTCAGTTGGAGAAGTTAAGATTCTCATTAAAAGGATCTCTGAAATCCTTCCATACTACCTGGGACCCACTATTAGGCCTTATCAAAGAACTCCCTATCACTTCTAACGCTGAGTCCCAGGTAGCTCTCTGAAAGGAAATAAATAAAATAAATGTGACCATTCATATTACTGCTCTTCCGCCATGACCCTTTGTCTTTTGCCCTAGACTACTATACTTCTATATTTCCTTTTCCCTCTTAATGAAACCCTTTTTTCTCACCAAGACGACAATGTTTACTATTATTTTCTTCCCTTATACCGGATTCTTACAGACTGTTTTCGCTCTCGACTTTCTTTTTATTTATTTGTATTTGTATTAGTATGATTATTATTGTTATTATTATTTATGTTTTACTTACTAATTCAGTTATTTTACTATTTGGGGCCAACCATACCTGTGGGTGGGGGGTGGGGGGGTTAAATGAAAAAAAAAACTGTAAACAAGGACTCTTTACGAACCTTGAAGTGAATATGGAGCAATACTTTATTTTATTTTCAAGGAGGTCCTTTGTAATGATCCCCATTGTCTACATTTGCTAACTGTAACATCTGTACTGTTTTGTATTGACTACTACTGTGCTTACTTCTTGTCATTTGCTGGATTATGACTTGTTTGCAATAAAAAGATTTGTAAAAAAAAAAAAACCTAAACCCCCCCTTGGGCTTGGTCCCTCCCCTCTCCCTCTGGATCTAAGGTCCGGTAGAGGGGGATGGGGCACAGAGTCGCTTATCCAGGCGGGGGAGTGCATCTGACGAAGAGATAGGTCGTTGTGCTCTCTATCTCTGTTTCTTATCCTACATGTTCACCCTGGACTAGAGGGGAAGCGTTCTTGGACGCCTTTTCAGCTCTGTTCAATTCAATTCAATATGCTTTATTGGCATGAATGTCAGGTGAACAATATTGCCAAAGCGTCAAGGATATATGATAAGAAAAACATACATACAAAATACAATTCATTCATTAAACAATTTACAACAATATATTACAAAACCTCAAGTATCAAATGTAAAAAGGAAGAAAAGAAAGACACATGAAGTAGAGGAGCAATCAGAGTGAGCTGAGAAGAACAGCTGTTATGTGTTGTTGTTGTTGTTGTTGTTGTTGTTGTTGTTGTTGTTGTTGTTGTTGTCTCTTAGGCTGTGACATTTGCTCACATATTTCGCTGCTTCTATGCTGCTGGCACTATTTTCTCCAAGTACAGTGATTCAAAATCTTGGAGTTCACATGTTATCTTTGTAAAGAACTTTGTTCTAATGTCTTGGTATGTTTGACAGTGCAGCAGGAAGTGTTGCTCTGTCTCCACCTGTCTCTGAGGACAGAGCTGACACAGCCTCTCTTCTCTCTGTCTCTGAGGACAGAGCTGACACAGCCTCTCTCCTCTCTGTCTCCACCTGTCTCTGAGGACAGAGCTGACACAGCCTCTCTCCTCTCTGTCTCCACCTGTCTCTGAGGACAGAGCTGACACAGCCTCTCTTCTCTCTGTCTCTGAGGACAGAGCTGACACAGCCTCTCTCCTCTCTGTCTCCACCTGTCTCTGAGGACAGAGCTGACACAGCCTCTCTCCTCTCTGTCTCCACCTGTCTCTGAGGACAGAGCTGACACAGCCTCTCTCCTCTCTGTCTCCACCTGTCTCTGAGGACAGAGCTGACACAGCCTCTCTTCTCTCTGTCTCCACCTGTCTCTGAGGACAGAGCTGACACAGCCTCTCTTCTCTCTGTCTCCACCTGTCTCTGAGGACAGAGCTGACACAGCCTCTCTTCTCTAGGCAGCCAGGTCTGCCTGTGTGGACCAGTCTCTAGGGCCAGGATGTGGTCACTGAGTCTGTACATTGTTAATGTCTTCCTCAGTTTGGGATCAGTCACGGCGCTCAGATAGTTTGCCACCGTGTACTGTCTGTTTAGAGACAAATAGCATTGAAGTTTGTTTTGGGCTCTCGTGGTACATGTCCAATAGTTGATGTAATTTTCTTTTTCTTTAGCTATGATTTGGTTGGGCCAGATTGTGTGAGGGCTGTCCTGAGGCCTTGTCCTGTTAGAGGAGGTGAGCCTCAGGACCAGCTGGTTGAGGGGACTCCTCTCAATGGAGGGCTTTGTAATGGTAGGAGTTGGGATCGCTGGTTTTTAGGTGGTTGTAGAATTTGACTGCTCTTTTTTGTATCCTAATTAAAAGGGGGAATTGGCCTAGCTCAGCTCGGCATCCATTGTTGGGGGTGTTCCTGTGGACTCTCAGGATGCTCTTGCATATCTCCGCATGTAGGGTTTCTATTGGGTGTTTGTCCCATTGATCAAAGTCTTGATTTCCAAGAGGACCCCACACTTCACTACCATACAGTATGATTGGTTCTATTATTGAATTGAATATTTTGAGCCAGATTCTAACAGGTATATCTATATTTGAAGACTTTTTGATAGCATAGAAAGCCTTTCTTCCTTTGTCTCTGAGATCATTAATGGCCAGATTGAAATTTCCTGTTGAAGTAATTTTGAGTCCCAAATATGTGTAGCTGTGTGTGTGTTCTATGCCAGTGGAGCCCAGTAAGAACCGGTGTGGGTTTCCCTGACCCCTAGGTCGTTTCTGGAAGACCATAATCCTGGTCTTTTCCAGATTAACTGTCAGGGCCCAGGTCTGACAGAAGGGTTCCAGATGAACTGTCCGGGCCCAGGTCTGACAGAAGGGTTCCAGGTGAGCTGTCAGGGCCCAGGTCTGACAGAAGGGTTCCAGGTGAGCTGTCAGGGCCCAGGTCTGACAGAAGGGTTCCAGGTGAGCTGTCAGGGCCCAGGTCTGACAGAAGCTTTTCAGATGATCCATTTGCTGTTGTAATGCCTCCTTAGATGGAGCTAGTAATATTAGATCATCTGCAAACAGGAGGCATTTAATTTGTGTGTCAGAGAGGGTGAGTCCAGGGATATCGGATTGTTCTAATGATTTTGCAAATTGATCAATATAAATGTTAAACAGGGTGGGGCTGAGACTGCAGCCCTGTTTCACCCCTCTACTTTGGGGGAAGAAATCTGTTTCCATATTGACCATTTTCACCGCACATTTATTATTGGTATACATTGTTTTAATGATATCATATGTGTTCCCCCCTACACCGTTTTCAATCAACTTCAGGAACAGACCGTTATGCCAAATTGAGTCGAATTCTTTTTTGAAATCTTCAAAACAAGAGAAAATCTTCTTATTTTGGTGAACATGTTTATTAATGAGGGTGTGGAGGGTATATATATGGTCTGTGGTCCGATGTTGTGGTGTAAATCCAATCTGACTCTTGCTCAGGACATTATGTTCACTGAGGAAGTCTTGCAGTCGGCTGTTAAGGATGCTGCAGAATAACTTCCCCAGGTTGCTGCTGACACATATGCCTCGGTAATTGTTTGGGTCAAATTTATTTCCATTTTTAAATATTGGTGTGATGATTCCTTTGCTCCAGATGTCAGGGAAATGACCAATGCCCAGAACGAGGTTGAATAGTTTCAACATGGCAGTGTTGAACTTATGGCTGCTAAATGTGAGCATTTCATTTAAAATGCCATCAGGACCGTTGGCCTTCCTTGGTTGTAGGGCCTGGAGTCTAGCCAGGAGCTCTTCCTCAGTAATGTCATAGTCTAAAGGGTTCTGGTTGTCTTTAACGACTGATTCTAGAATGTGTAGTTTGTTGAGGAGATCATTTTGGGCCGAATTCAGTGTAACGGTACTATACAGGTTTTCAAAGTGTGTTTTCCTAATGTCCCCATTTTGAATAGCCAGTTCTTCCTTGTGTGCTTTGCTGAAAGAGTGCCATTTCTTCCAGACATGATTTGAATCAATGGACTCTTCAATGATTTCAAGTTGGTGCTGCACATGTTGCTCCCTTTTAGTTCTGAGTGTTCTTCTGTATACTTTCAGTGTTTCCCAATATTGGAGGCGGAGCTCAGGATTGTCAGGTTGTCTGTGTTTTTGATTTGATAAACTTCTGAGGGTTTTTCTCAAATGTCTGCAGTCTGTATCAAACCACTTTTCATTGGTTGACTTTTTTGATTTATGATATTGTGGTTTTTTCAGATTGGATAAATCTGCCACATTGTCAAAGATGCTGTTAATGTCCCACACAGCCTGATTCAGGCCATCGTTACTGTGGGGATACGGGGTGGGCTGTTAAGGTCCCACACAGCCTGATTCAGGCCATCGTTACTGTGGGGATACGGGGTGGATAGAAAATTGTCTAATTGAGATTGAATTGTTTGATGTCTGATTGCTTTCTGGTACTCGTCCTTGCTATTGTTTGTCCATCTATAAGGTTGTTTGGAATAGTTCAGTTTACTGGGTTCTGTTGTGTGAGGGTCTGTTACTGTCTTCTTAATGTAGAGTGTAATTTTACTATGATCAGATAAGGGTGTTAGGGGGCTGACTGTGAACGCCCTCAGACAGAAGGGGTCGAGGTCTGTGATGCTATAATCTACTGAGCTATTGCCAAGAAGAGAGCTGTGTGTGTAGTGACCAAAGGAGTCCCCTCGAAGCCGACCGTTAACAATGTACAGGCCCTGCGTTCAGCACAGCTGCAGTTGTTGCCGCCCACTTTTGTTGACAGTTTTGTCAAAGTTGTTCCTGTGGGGATGTGAAGGGAGGGGAATGCTGATTTGGCCAGGTATATGTTTGTCTCCCTGTGGGCTAATAGAATCTGGTTCTATACCTGTCCTGGCATTAAGGTCCCCACAGATCAGTACACTTCCCTGGGCCTGGTACTGATTGATCTCATCTTCAAGAATGGAGAAACTATTTTCACTATAATAAGGTGATTCTGATGGAGGGATATATGCTGTACACATGAAAATATCTTTATCCATGGCGACCACCTCTCTTTTTATTTTGAGCCAAATTGAAAATGTGCCTTTTTTGATGAGTTCTATTGAGTGTACACGTTTCTCCTTGTACCAAATGAGCATCCTCCTGAATCCCTGCCCTGGGTCACTCCTTTGAGTTTGGTGGATGGGAACACTATCTCTCTATAGCCTAAGGGACAACCAGTGGACATGTCTCCTCTACTCCAGGTCTCCTGTAAAACCATCACATCTGCATCTCCTAACTCTTTGGTGAAGTCTGGGGTCCTGCTCTTAAGGCCAAAAGCAGAGGACCTCAGACCCCGGACATCTCCTGACTCTTTGGTGAAGTCTGGGGTCCTGCTCTTAAGGCCAAAAGCAGAGGACCTCAGACCCCGGACATCTCCTGACTCTTTGGTGAAGTCTGGGGTCCTGCTCTTAAGGCCAAAAGCAGAGGACCTCAGACCCTGGACATTCCAACATGAAATAATAAATGATCTGGATTGCATTAATGGGTGGTGGTGGTAAGGGTTGGGCCTGCTGTTCTCTTCACTGCCTGAGCATAACTCAGTGGGTCAGGGTGTAGCTTCCGTCGCTGTGGTTGGGGTAGGACCCCTGGGGACAGGAGTGGTTCTGGCCTTGTTTGAGGGTAATCATAGTTGCCCTGGTGGGATCTTAGTGGGTCATGGTGTAGAAGAAGATGAGGATGATCTTGTCTCCATAGGTGTTGTCTGGGTGGTGGTCCAGTGGGGTGCCTTTCTGGTCTAAGGGGGTTTTGGGCCGGGCTGCTCCTTCTGCGGGGTGTGGATTGGTCTCTATTGAGAGCGACGTCTTTCAGTGTCCGGGCGAAGATGGGGACTGTATTTTTATACAGATGGACTTGGTCGTATAGACAGTTGATATCCGTGGTGGGCCAGGTGGACGTTGGGCCTCAGGATACAGTCTCTGGACATGTTGCTGTTGATCCTGTGGATGTGTCGGGGTGGAGGTCTTTCCTTGGTAGCAGGGTTGACATGACCACTCTGCTGTTGGGGAAGGTGGTGGAGGCTTTCTCCATCACTCCTCTGAGTGACTCTGACACTCTCTCCTGCTGGCTCCTCAGGTCGTTGGAGCCAGTGTGGAGGATGATGTGGCTTGGGGATCCCAGCTGCTCCTCTGACAGCAGGTCCATGGCATGTTGGGTGTTTGGACACCAGATGTTAGCCACTGTGTGGGTGGGGAAAAGTTTCTTTTCATCAATGAATTTGCTATTGGAGTCGATGAGGATGACAATGTCTGGCTTCCCTCTCTGCTGTGCTGGTCTGGAAGGATGAGGGGTGGTGTTAGTCTGTGGGCTAGGGGTGGTGTTCATCTGTGTGATGGGGGAGATCTGGGAGTTGGGTTAGCCTGTGGGCTAGAGATGGAGCTGGGGGTAGAGGGTGGCTGCTGAGTTGGAGGGTTCTGGCTGCTCTCAATGGGGGCCACAGGGTTCTGGTTGTGGTCTGGGTGTGAGTCCAGCTGCTCTTTCAGGGCCTGTGCAACTCTCTCTGTCTCCGGAAGCTCCTCAGATAGAGCAGTCAGTTCTCTCCTGTAGCTCTGTCCCTCCTCTCTCAGCTCCCTCACCTCCTCTGTCAGAGCGGCCAGCCGTGCCATGTGACTCTCTCTGTCCTGCTGCAGCTCTCGCACCTCAGTCCTCACGGTGGACAGCTCTCTCCTGTGGCTGTCTCTGTCCTGCCTCAGCTTGGTGAGCTCTGTGCTGATGGCAGACGAGTCCCCCTGGACCGTGGTGTCCTGGGTTGGCTGTTGGCTGATCAGCTCTCGCAACTGTACGAGCTCTCTCTCCAACTCTGTGAACTTCACCTTCAGGTCATTGATGGTGTGGTTCAGCTGGGGGTCCTGGGCCTGTTCTGTGCCGGCGGGTTGTCCCTCCTCAGGTTCAGCAGTGGGGCAGCCAGAAGTGGGGGTGGTGTCCGTCTCTGGCAGGGTGTGGTTGTTCTCAGTGGGGGCAGATTTCTCCTGTTGGGCCCGTTCCTTTATAAGGAGAAAGTCCAGCCCAAATTGTGTGAAGTTCCCCTGCACTCTTATATATGTTGACTGTTGTCATGACAGTGTCTGGGTCTTCTAACTCTTTAATTTTGAGTTTCCAGCCATTGCAGATCCCCTCTTTCTTCACAGAAGGGTAGTGGGCACTTATGGCGGCGTGCCATGCTAATGGCTGGTCTGTGAGGAAGATCAGATTGCTGACTTCTCCACTCTTGTACAGGTCAGCAAAGAGCGTCTCTGGTCTATTCTTCAACAGTTTTAGTTTGTATGCCTTCCTGGCACTGTCATTGTTGACTTATTGTGGGTATACAAGAGGAACATCCTCTGTACAGGCTGTGGTTGAAGCCATGGGGCTCTGCTGCTGCTGAGCTGCTGCTGCTGTTACTCCTGAATTCCTCTTCTTAGCTTAGTGTTAGTTAGCTAGCAGGACAGTTAACTAACCGTCAGTTTGGCAGTTGGTTGGCAGTTGGTTAGCTTCTCTGCTGGGTTCTTCAGTTGGACCGTATTTTACCCAAGTTTCTTGCCGTTTCTTGCCGTATCTCTTTCTTTTTTTGTTTCCAGGTAGGTAAATCCGTTCCACAGGTGTTTCTTCTTATAATTTTGTCAGAAAAGTTTAAGTTTATCTCATTTTAAAAACAGAAAAGTTGAAATCTTCAAGAGCTCATGATGATGCTGCTGTTCTCATCAAAATTCTCTCTCTCTCTGTTTCTTACTATATTCTTCCTACCCCGTTTACCTTGAACTATTCCAGGAGAGTGTGTTGACGTTGACTCATTGGGCCTTTCCTCCTGTACTTGTTTGTTCCCCAGTTCTTTCCTTTAACTGAATCTAGGAGAGGGCATTTAGGCCTCTCTACTTCCTGCTTTTGATTAGTTTAGTTTTTCACCCCCTTTCCCTTGAACTCATTTATACGGGAGAGTGCATTTACGTAGTCACGTTGTGCCTCTCGGCGTATACTTTGACTTTCTGTCTCTTTGGAGAGTGCTAGTACGTTGGACACGTTGGGCCTTTTCACTGTTGTCCCTCTTCATAATTTGGGTCTTCATAATTTCCACCCTATTCTAAGGGGAAGCATGATAGCTTTGTGTTTCTTTACCTCTTACTCGTTTCATATTTAGGAGAGTGCATCACGTAGTCACATTCTGCCTCTCTTCCTCTGTTTCTGGCTGTTCTTTCATACCCTTGTTTCTCAGAGAAGAGAATAAATACTATTCTAAAAAGGAGCTGACACATGGTGTCTCTTCACTTGTACACTTGAGGGGTCAGAGTTCATATGGTGAGGGATTCCATGAGCGGTATGCGCCGGCCTGTACCTTTATAAATCAATCAATCAATCAATGTTTATTTATATAGCCCAATATCACAAATGTTACATTTGTCTCAGTGGTCTTCACAGTGTGTACAGAATATCAGTATGACAATACGACACCCTCTGTCCTTAGACCCTCACATCGTACAAGGAAAAACTTCCGAAGAAAACCCAGTTTAAAGGGGAAAATGGGAGAAACCTCAGGGAGAGCAACAGAGGAGGGATCCCTCTCCCAGGACGGACAGACGTGCAATAGATGCCGTGTGTAAATTGAAAAGATAATACATTTGCAACATAGGTAGTCCAAATGTTTGGAAATGCATGTGTGTATAATAGGAAGATGAGTCCACGAAGATATCCATCCAGGACCGATGATCCAGGACCACAGCCACGACTCAAGATCCAGCGCTCGCGATCGCAGGATCATCCATGACTCCGGATCCCAGCGTATATAGACACCAAAAAGAAAGACATTTGGGGAAGCTGGGTTAATCGGAACATGAGAGTACACAGGTATAGACAGAGAGAAGGAAGAAGTAAGATGTCCCCTGACAAACTAAGCCTATATCAGCAAAACTAGGGGCTGAATCTAATCAGCCCTAACTATAAGCTTTATCAAAAAGGAAGGTCTTAAGCGTACTCTTAAAAACGGATAGGGTGTCTGCCGCCAGAACATAAACTGGAAGCTGATTCCACAAATGTGGAGCTTGATAAGAAAAGGCTCTGGCTCCCATTGTACTTTTAGAGATTCTAGGAACAACCAACAACCCTGCATTCTTGGAACGCAATGCCCTAGTAGGACAGTAGGGTATAATGAGTTATTTAAGGTAAGATGGCGCCTGCCCATTAAGGGCTTTGTAGGCGAGAAGAAGAATTTTAAATTCTATCCTGTGTTCTATAGGGCAGAGGTTCTCAATTGTTTTTCAGCCAAGGACCCCTTACAAGATAGAGAATACACCAAAGACCCCCTCATTCTGATTTGTGATTTTGGGCTATAGAAATAAAAATTGACTTGATTTGACATGTATGTCCCTTGGAATAATCTGACGTAGCCTATTTTTTACACTTCTATAGTCTTAGTTATGTGAAACTCTGTGAGTTGGGGGAACATGTCTGTAATGCCATTTTGCACCTGCCTTCTCCAGATCGCTGTTTTGGCACGGAATGCCTGGATTTTGTCGCTTACCTCCAGAATAGAGGCATATCTGCCTTGAACGGACAAACTGAGATCGTTCAATAAGTTGAACACATCTGCGAGGTAGGCGAGCTGTGCGATCCATTCGGGGTCCGAGAAGAGTGCTGCAGTGGTTGGCTTGTCATTCTGGATGAACTCACACAGCTCTGAGCGCAGTTCGTACACCCGCTGTAGCACTTTTCCACGGGAGACCCAACGCACCTCTGAATGGAACAGCAGGGTGTCCTGTCCTGCGCCCATCTCCCTGCAGAGCTGGCAGAATAAACGGGACTGTGGCTTACACTTGATGTGGTTGACCACAGATACCACCGTGCTGAGAACGGATTGTAGCTCAGGACTCAACGATTTTGACGCCAGAGCCTGCCTGTGCAGCATGCAGTGGGTAGCTATCATCATTGGATTGCGCTCCTTGGCACGAGCAACCACCCCACTATTGCGTCCAGTCATGGCAGCTGCCCCATCCGTGCAAATCGCAATGCAATTCTCCCAACTCACATTGCCAGTCTCCATGAACATATCTATAACATTGAAAATCTCTTCACCTGTTGCTCGCCCCGTCAACTCTTGACAAAATAAAAAATCTTCCTGAATCCTTCCTTCCCACGGGTAGCGAACCAGCGCGATGAGCTGCGCAGAGCCAGACACATCAGTGGACTCATCCAATTGAACCGCCAATTTAGACCCTCTCAGTCTTTCCAGCAGTTGTGATTTGATATCATCAGAAATGTCCTCAATTCGTCGTCTGATGGTGTCATTTGACAGAGGTACACTTCTCATTTTGGCAGCCGCATCTTTCCCCACCATCACCTCACACAGATCCACCGCAGCAGGGAGCAGTAGTTCCTCCGCTATTGTGTGGGGCTTTCGCGCCTTATGTTACGTCCACACAGCAGCTTTTCAAAAATCTTGAAAATCTTGGAGCTGGGCGTGTCTGAAAGCTTGGGGATTTTTTGTGAGCAACGCGACCAACAACCAATCACATGAATCCGTCGCCCCCGACATACAAAGCAAAAAAACCCGGGGATTTTATGCGAGCAATATATATATATATATATAAACTCCCCAAACAGGCGAAAACCTACCAGTTTCACCCACTGTCTCTGCCACCTCCCTCCATGCCTGGTTCCTCCGGTTTGTATCCCGTTAATAGTTCTGGTCGTAAAGAACCGGGTGATTTGCTACCGTAATTTCTCGTTTGGAATATGAGGAAATGAACTGCGGTCTGGTTCTCCCTGCTTACACGCGGTTTGATTGGCTAGCGCTTCTACTGTCAGATTTGCATAAACGTGATTTGATTGGCTGACGCTTCAAGCTCAGCTTCAAAAGTTGAACATTGCTCAACTTTGGAATCCTGGAAATCCTGGAAATCTTTGCTTCGCTCCCCCACAATGCAGTGCGGCGAAAAGCGAGGCAAAGTGACGTCATCCCCATTCAAAGTCAATAGGCAGAGAAGCGTTGGAAGCGGTGGAAGATTAGTCTGAAGCTGTGTGGACGTACCGTAAAGCTGCTGTGTGGACGTACCGTTAGCAATCCTCTGCGCTACCAGGTAGGAGGCCCGCTGCGCTTTAGCAGAAACAGACGTAACATTAACCATCCGTTGTTGTTGCTGGCGTTAGTCCTCACCCTTCCTCTCAAAAAAAGCCCGGTCTTTTTTTACATAATCTGGATGCTTGGTCTCGAGGTGCCTCTTCAATTTGGCAGGCTTCATCGCCTCATTGGCAAGACACCGCAGGCATATCAGACATTTCGGTTTCCCTTCCACTTCAATACATCCATATTGGAGATACTCGTCATCGTATTTCCTTACTTTTGTTTTTTGTTTTTCATTTGTAGCCGTAACCGGTCGTTTTAAAAATCTGTCCATCTTCCTAGTATGCTAGCCGTGTTATATCTCTATGATGCTTGCAGCGGCGCTCTCTGACTGACGTAACAGTTATTGTTGTTTCCACGGTAATGGGTGACGCGCTTGATTTTTAAATGTATCTATTTGTTAGATTAGAACGTAATCTATGAACTATTTTAGATGAAAAAAAATATATATTATTTGTTAAAAAAAAATGATATGATAATTTAAATTAATGAATCTGAAAACTTTTCACGGACCCCCTGGCAGAGTGCCACGGACCCCCGGGGGGTCGCGGACCCCACTTTGAGAACCACTGCTATAGGGAGCCAGTGTAAGGCAGCCAGAACAGGAGTAATGTGGTCCCTTTTCCTAACTCTGGTTAGTACACGAGCCGCAGCATTTTGAATCAGCTGAAGCGACTTGACTGACTTCTTGGTACTCCCTGATAATAAAGAGTTACAATAATCCAGCCTAGAAGTAACAAATGCATGGACTAGTTTCTCTGCATCGTTTTGAGGCAAGATATGCCTGATTTTGGCAATGTTACGTAGATGGAAGTAGGCGGTCCTTGAAATTGATTTTATGTGGGCGTTAAAGGATAAATCCTGATCAAATATAACACCAAGAGTCCTTACAGTCTCATTGGAGGCCAAATTAATGCCATCCATAGTTAGTATATCTTTAGATAATTTGTTTTTCGTAGATTCTTCGGGCCAAGTACAATAACTTCAGTTTTGGTCGTGTTTAACATCAAAAAGTTTAAGGTCATCCACGTTTTTAAGTCCTTAAGGCAGTCTTGAATTTTATTTAGATGATTAATTTCATCAGGCTTGATTGATAAATATAGTTGAGTATCATCCGCATAACAATGAAAGTTTACAGAATGATTCCTTATAATATTGCCTAACGGAAGCATATATAATGTGAACAAAATAGGTCCGAGCACTGAGCCCTGTGGCACTCCATGGCTAACTTTGGTTTGCGTGGAAGATTCATCGTTAACACGTACAAACTGAGAGCGTTCAGATAGATAGGACCTAAACCAGCCTAAAGCAGTTCCCTGTATGCCAACTAAGTGCTCTAGTCTTTGCAATAGGATATCATGGTCGATAGTATCAAATGCAGCACTGAGATCGAGCAACACAAGAATAGAGACAAGTCCCTTGTCTGAGGCTATTAGAATGTCATTTGTGACTTTAACCAGAGCTGTCTCTGTGCTATGATGTGTTCTAAAGCCAGACTGAAAATCTTCAAATAAATCTTTGTTTTTTAAGTAATCACACAACTGTTTTGCGACCGCTTTCTCAAGAATTTTTGAGAGGAACGGAAGATTAGAAATAGGTCTATAGTTGGCTAAAACCTCTGGATCGAGGTTGTGCTTTTTAAGAAGCGGTTTTATCACTGCTACTTTGAATGATTGTGGAACATAGCCTGATAATAAAGACATATTCATAATATTTAATAAAGAAGTGCTAATTAATGGAAAAACTTCCTTCAACAGCTTAGTTGGAATTGGGTCTAACATGCACGTTGATGGTTTAGAAGAGAGAATCATTGAATGTAATTGTTCAAGGTTTATGGCTGAAAAGCATTCTAGTTTAATATCTCGTGTAATATTAGAACTTACGTTTCCGGGAGCTGTTGATAACACTATACTGGTCAAAGGCAAGAGGTCATTAATTTTGTTTCTAAGAGTAACAATTTTATCGTTAAAAAAGCACATCAAATCATTACTACTTACGGCCCGTCTACACTACAGCGTCGAAAGCTCCAAGCAGCTCCAAGCTGCCCATTCACTTTCAATGGGGTGACGTCACGTAGCCGCGCTTTTTCGCCGAACTGAATTGTGGGTAGCAGAGCGAGGCGTCTCAGGCGACCCAGGCGACCAGAAGTTGAACATTGTTCAACTTCTGGTCGCCTGGACGCCGGAGTAGCCAGCGCCAGCCAATCAAATCCCGTTTCCCAAAATCTGACAGCTGAAGCGCCAGCCAATCAAACCGCGTCTAAGCTGGGAGAGATATCCCGCCGTTCATTTCTATATTTCAAAAAAAGTCGGAGGAGAAACTAACTATCACCGTAGCAATCACCCGGTTTTGTATGACCAGACCCTCTTCACCTACCGGGACACAAACCGGAGGAACCAGGCATGGAGGGAGGTGGCAGAGGCAGTGGGGGGAACTGGTAGGTTTTCGCCTGTTTGGGGAGTTTATATATATATTGCTCGCATAAAATCCCCGGGGGTTTTTGCTTTGTATGTCGGGGGCGGGAGATTCATGTGATTGGTTGTTGGTCGTGTTGCTTGAATAAAATCCCCAAGCTCCAGACACGCCCAGCTCCAAGCTATTTTTGGAGCTGTAGTGTGGACGCTGCGTTACGGCCCGTCTACACTACAGCGTCGAAAGCTCCAAGCAGCTCCAAGCAGCTCCAAGCTGCCCATTCACTTTCAATGGGGTGACGTCACGTAGCCGCGCTTTTTCGCCGAACTGAATTGTGGGTAGCAGAGCGAGGCGTCTCAGGCGACCCAGGCGACCAGAAGTTGAACATTGTTCAACTTCTGGTCGCCTGGACGCCGGAGTAGCCAGCGCCAGCCAATCAAATCCCGTTTCCCAAAATCTGACAGCTGAAGCGCCAGCCAATCAAACCGCGTCTAAGCTGGGAGAGATATCCCGCCGTTCATTTCTATATTTCAAAAAAAGTCGGAGGAGAAACTAACTATCACCGTAGCAATCACCCGGTTTTGTATGACCAGACCCTCTTCACCTACCGGGACACAAACCGGAGGAACCAGCATGGAGGGAGGTGGCAGAGGCAGTGGGGGGAACTGGTAGGTTTTCGCCTGTTTGGGGAGTTTATTTATATATATATATTGCTCGCATAAAATCCCCGGGGGTTTTTGCTTTGTATGTCGGGGGCGGGAGATTCATGTGATTGGTTGTTGGTCGTGTTGCTTGAATAAAATCCCCAAGCTCCAGACACGCCCAGCTCCAAGCTATTTTTGGAGCTGTAGTGTGGACGCTGCGTGAGTGCTATGGGAATATAAGGCTCAATGGAGCTGTGGCTCTCTGTCAGCCTGGCTACAGTGCTGAAAAGAAATCTTGCATTATTCTTATTCTCATCTATTAATGAAGAGTAGTAGGCTGCTCTCGCTTTACGCAGTGCTTTCTTATATTCATTGAGAGTAATATGCCAAATTAAACGAGATTCTTCAAGTTTAGTGGAACGCCATATCCTTTCAAGTTGTCTAGACTTTTGCTTTATTTTGCGGGTTTCGGCATTATGCCATGGAGCTAATCTATGTTGTTTTATTTTCTTCTTTTTCAAAGGAGCAACAGAGTCTAATTTTATTCGCAGCGCATCTATAGCACTATCAACAATATGATCAATTTGGGGTGGTGTACATTTTGTATAAGTTTCCTCCCCTACATTCAGACATGCTATCGAGTTAAGTATTGGTGGAATCTCTTCCTTAAATGTGGCTATAGCACTAACAGATAGGTTTCTGCTGCAAGAGCTTTTGACTAATGCTTTGTAGTCTCGTAATAGTACTAAAAAAGTTACTAAGAAATGGTCGGATAAAGCAGGATTATGCGGTTCGACTAATAGTTGCTCAATTTCAATACCATAAGTCAGAACAAGGTCGAGAGTGTGATTATAGCAGTGGGTTGGTTTATTTACACTCTGACAGAAACCAACAGAATCTAATATAGAGTTAAATGCAACAGTAAGGCTATTTTTATCATCGTCAACATGAATATTAAAGTCACCTACGATAATTACTTTGTCTGTTTTAAGAACCAAAGTTGATAAAAACTCAGAGAATTCTGATAAGAATTCTGAATAAAGACCTGGTGCACGATACACTGTAACAAATAAGATTGGCTGCAAAGTTTTCCAGGTCGGATGCGTAAGACTAAAAACGAGGCTTTCAAAGGAGGTATAATTTAATTTTGGTTTAGTATTGATAAGTAAACTTGAGTCAAAGATTGCTGCAACTCCACCTCCTCGGCCCGTGCCTCGAGCAATATGAGTGTTGATATGGCTGGGTGGAGTGGCCTCATTTATGCTGACATATTCTTCATGTCTCAACCAAGTTTCAGTGACACAGCATATATCAATATTATAATCTGATATTAAATCATTTACCAATATTGCTTTAGATGCTAGAGATCTTATGTTTAAGAGACCACATTTAATCTTCCTGTTTTGTTGCACTGTAGTAGTTGTTACATTTACTTTTATTAGGTTATTATGTATGACACCTCTATTAGGTTTTACCTTAAATTGTCCTTGGGCAGACACACACACCGCTAATATTGGGTATTTTATTGGGTTCGGGATTCCTATGGATGACTGCCTAGGAGAGAGCGCAGAGAAGCGTGTAAGACTGCGACTCCGCCTCCTGGTCTCAACTCCAGTTTGTCATGGATTAAGTCCACAAAGCCCTTTACCTTGGACTTCTAATAGAACTGCTCGGGTCTTGATAGATTGAGTGGTGAAGTTCATGAGATCTTTCTAGAGGGTTATCAAGAATAACTTTTATCCAATGACCTTTCCCCTCTGTGTATTCTCTTGTTCCGATTAACCCAGCCACATCTTTGTTCTTGTCTTGTATCTATATCTACGCCGGGATCCGGAGTTGAGGCTGATCCTCTTGCTGTAGTCCTGTGTCTTGGATCCTCTATCCTGAGTTCTGGATTAAGTCGTGGACTTCGGGTCGTGGCTGAACCTGTCTCTGCGGTCCTGCCTTGGGTCTCGTCATGCTGCTTCCCTGATGGCTCCCACAGGACTGTAGCTGACATCCTCGTGGATTCATCTTCTCATTACAGACACATGCATTTCCTAACATTCGGTCTATATGCTGTACAATGTATTATCTCTTGGATTTACACACGGCATCTATTGCAGTCTGTCCGTCCTGAAGAGGGATCCCTCCTCTGTTGCTCTCCCTGAGGTTTCTCCCATGTTCCCCTTAAACTGTGGGGTTTCTCTGGAAGTGTTTCCTTGTACGATGTGAGGGTCTAAGGATAGAGGGTCTAAGGACAGAGGGTCTGAGGACAGAGGGTCTAAGGACAGAGGGTCTAAGGTCTAATTTCAAAATACTGCTGCTGGTTTATAAAGCACTGAATGGTTTAGGCCCAAAATACATGTCTGACCTCCTGCTAAATGATGAACCATCCAGATCTCTCAGGTCTTCAGGGACTGGTCAGCTTTCTGTCCCCAGAGTCAGAACTAAACATGGAGAAGCAGCGTTCAGTTATTATGCTCCAAATATCTGGAACAAACTCCCAGAAACCTGCAGGTCCGCTGCAACTCTGACTACTTTTAAATCCAGGCTGAAGACTTTTCTTTTTGCCGCTGCTTTTAATTGAACTATTCATATCTTAGACTGCACTGTAACTTTTATCCATGTACTTTTTCCTTTTAATGTTTATTTTATTAGCTTTTCTTTTTTAATGCTTAATGTCTTTAATTTTTTGTAAAGCACTTTGAATTGCCTTGCGTTGAAAAGTGCTATATAAATAAACTTGCCTTGTCTTGCCTAAGGACAGAGGGTCTGAGGACAGAGGGTATAAGGACAGAGGGTCTAAGGACAGAGGGTCTGAGGACAGAGGGTATAAGGACAGAGGGTCTGAGGACAGAGGGTCTGAGGACAGAGGGTCTGAGGACAGAGGGTCTAAGGACAGAGGGTGTCGTTTTTCTCATACTGATATTCTGAACAATCTGTGCTGTTGTATTTGCTATAAAGTGTCTCTACTGTAGGCTAATTTTATTATATGTACAGCACTTTGGCTCCACCATACATCGTTTATAAATGTGCTATAAATAAAACTTGATTTGAAACATTCCTCACTGAATTGTTTCTACAAAAATAAAGGGTTTCGATATCAAAGCAGGTTTGCCGTTTTGGACAATATTTGTGTTTTTGTATTCAATATAACTCACCTTAACGTCTTTCAGTTTGCTGAATTCTGCCTTCACGTCTATCTTGGCTTGCTCGTTTTGTTTTAGTATCAGAGCACGAACATCAGCTGCTGACCTATATGAAAAGATTTGTATTTGAAGAATGACATGAACTGCATATACATTGCAGGATATTATATCACTACGCATCTCCATCTTGCTTTCAATGACCAATGATCACATGGAGTAGCTTCATCCAGCATCACAAAGTGTTTGTGATGCAACAACATTAGGACAGAAAGAAATGGCTGAGATGTTGAGGAATCAAGACACAAATGCAGACATGTTAGAAACACGGATACTGTTGTGATCGTGAATACCCTGGTTTCTCCCTGAATACCATCCAAACCAGGATACTGATGTGCCTGTAAGCGTAATCAATGTTTCCATGGTTTCTCCTCTTGGCCATCTCCGTCTCAAGCGTCAGTGTCTAAATTGGATGGTACATTTAACTGTACTTTTGGCATCTGAAACCACTTACTGATCATCTGAACCTCCAAGACTATCCGATCAAATGAATCTGCTGACACTCGCCACCATTTCCCATGAGGCTGCAGGATTCTTCCAGGACCGCCCAGGACTCTTTTTCAGAAGCTGCTCGATTGGTCTCAGCCACAATCCACACAGTAGAACAACTTCCAACAACCTGGAGGGGAATACAGCAAATAATAATGGTTAGATTGTCAGTGTTCCACAATGATCCGCATTGCGTGTGGATAAATCACCTTTTTCCACATCGGGTCTCTGCTCTTGTTACGATCCCGGTTTCCAGGAAGATCCACAAGTGTGACGTGCCGGAGAAGACCCTTCTTCGGCACCCTGACAGTCACACACTTCACCAGTGGCCAATAGCACTTCTTCCCGCCTCTAGTCCTCTTCCTCTTTTGACTCACTTCCAGTGTATTTGACCAATTCTGCAGACAAGTCTTCAGCCTAAAATAAATAATAAAACAAGAGGCAATGCAAGGCCATTTATTTTACATGAACAAACTTTCACTTTAAATTGCTTTAAAATAACATTAAAAGTACATTTGAAACCCTATCACTGAAACAACAACATCTGAATTCAATCAAAACGTAGCAAACCGTACGTTTATATTTGAGTAATGGGGAACAATTAGGTTTAACATTTTTAACATGATTTCAAAAGTAAAGCTGGTAGTGCCTTAAATATCTAGGTTGTTGCAAGCAAGTTAGTTCCTGGTAGACATGTTCCTTCCTATGATGCATAACGTAGAAAGGTTTTGTAGTTATTGTTAGTAGAGCCCAGATAGATCAAGCCCATTCTTCTGAGTACATACCGGATTTACGTTGGCATTTGGTGTCTATCGTGAAACTACACCAACCAAGAGTTAGTTTTATGAAATGATATAAGTTGTAGTCTTACTTACTGTATCCCTTGTAAAAGTCTTACTCTTGGAATTGAGACATTCAGGAGTTTCTCTGAAGTATTCTTTATCCATGAGGTTATCAGGAGAGTTGTTTTTCTCCATACAGCGCTGACAGCGTTTCCACCTTTATATATACAGTCTATGGTTTCAACACTGTCTTGATCATCTTCCTCTTTTTCCTGATCTTCATCATCACCAAGGAAATGAGACAAGGTCCACAACTCCTCTTCCCACTCCTAAACAAAATAATTGTTATTATATGATATTATTATGGCATATATTAAGTATACACTTACCTTGACTTTTATCATACTACTCTCCCGCTGCACACTTTTTTTTACTTTAAAATGATCAGTTACCTCATGCTATTTGTGTTATTATGTGTCATACCCTATATGTGATGCATCTGAATACTTATATGAGCATGTCAAATCATATAGGATAAAACAATATGCGGAACTTCAAATCAAGGTTACCTTTAAATGATCCATCATGACAGGAAAAGCACAAATCTGGCCACCATTTACATTGCCAAGGTATCAGTTTGTATAAATTAAACCCACGTGAGTACCACGCAGACATTATGATAACGTTTAGTTCATTCTTTCACTTCATTTGTATTCTGTTCTAGAATAAAGTTGAATTGTATCAAACAGAGAATGAGGAGGTCAAATATAATAATAATAATAATAATAATAATAATAGATTTAATTTGTTAGCGCTTTTACAGGTGCTCAAAGACGCTTTACAGATATAGTGAAGGGAAAAGAAAAGGAAGGAATAACAAATAAATATATAGTTAAAGTTAAATAATACAAAAACAATCACACATTAAAAGCCAGATTGAAGAGGTGAGTTTTTGTGAGTTTTTTGAAGGTGGTGACGCACTAAGGTCCCGGCCACACGAGGACGAAAACGGTCGTTTGCGTTACTGTTTAGTGTCATATAGACCGTTCGGCCACACGAGGACGACCGAATACGGCACTAAACGACTGCGGAAACGATAACAGGTCCCAAGGTGGATAGAACGGCATACGCAACTCTCTGGGGGGTTCAACGGCTCCGTGTGTACGCCCTATACGATAATTTTCTGATAATGATGAGGCAATAGCCCGCCTCTCCCCACCTCTGCTGCTCACCCCTGCGTCAAAGTAAACTGCACACTGAATTCAGATTATTTATCTTTCTCTCGATATGGACATAAACGTGAGTGAAGTCTAATCTGACAGGACAGAGACACCTCTCAAACTACCTAAACTAGTTATAAATATGTTTATTTTTACTGTCTTTACAGACACTATCCGGATGACTATTGCGTGTGGACGGAAGCTTTTTTGCGATTGCGTTAATCCTATGCGTTTAGCCGTTTTAGTCCTCGTGTGGCCGGGGCCTAAGTTACATACCATTAACATACTCAACAAAAGAACAAGGAGGCTATTTCTAAGTTGCTTGCATCCTATTTTAAAGGCATTTCTTTTTATACTCTACTAAAATTCAACATTTTGATTCTATTAATTTTGTCTTTTTTATTGCACTTTGGCAGCAGATTCCTGTGTAGCTTCAGATCTGAGTTGTCTTATTAGTAAGCCTAATTTATACTTTTGTAGCAACACTATTTTTATATAATGGCAAAGAAAGGGTTCAGAGTATTTTCTTTTTTCCCTGTGTCATATGTGGCAGCACTGTTCAATGTTTCTTGAAAACATCACCCACTGTAGTATGTGACGTGTGAATAAACTCCAACTTTGTATCAACAACACTGTTGTGTAACTTCAGTTAGATATTTGTATGTGTGTAGATTAGAAAGAGGTAAGATAAAGGATCTGCAGTATTTTATGAAGTATTAATCGTACAAAGGTCAGTTTTATACAAGTAGAAGTGTGTATTTACCTGGTAGTAGGCTGTCAGTAATGGCTACGCCTCTCTATTTGGACTGGTAGATCTCGGCAGACTGGCAACTTTAAAAGTAGCTCTCGGTTCAAAAAAGGTTGGGCACCCCTGTTCTATTTCGTATATGGCTTCGCCCTCTAAGGCTATCGCTATTGGGTTATCCCTCTGCGCCCCCGCGCAGCACTGAAACACTTGTAGTCCACGCCCACCCGCCAGGTGGGCCCCACCCTCGGGCCTCCTTCCGGTATAAATAGGAAGGTGGCCCGACAATCTGCTCCCTCTTTTCTTCAGCAACCAGCAGTACTGAAGCACGAGAAAAATCATGAGCAGCAATGATCGTATCCGCATGTGTCCTTTACACCCGATATGCGCATCCTGCCTGGGGCCAGAGCACGCGGACGCGGCTCTCAGCCAGCAGATCGCATGTTCTCACTGTGTGCGTCTCCCATCATCCGACAGGAAGCAAAGGGCGGGCGCTGACTGGCCCATCCAGAACAGGGACGACAACCTGTTTCTGGAGGCGAGTGGGGGGCAGGAGTCGGACGACTCCTACCCCGTCTCCCTCCATGGCTCGCCATGCGGCTCTCCCCTTCCCCCTTTTCCCCGGACGGGGGAGACGGGGTCGGAGCGAGAGTCAGAGGTGGCGGCCGAGCACGTGGTCCCCTTCTCCGTGTCCACGGCGCTACCGGCGTTGGGTGGCATTATGCTGGAGCTGTCGGAGATAATCGGCAAAGCAGCAGCATGCAGAGGCCTCCCCGTTCCCCGAGGACGGGAGAGGGTGGCTCTGGATGACATGGCCGGAGTATTTTCCCGGGTTCAGATGAGCAGCATTGACCCGATCTGGCCGCGCTTCCCCGCCATTAGGCGTTACCAGGAAGGGGCAGCGGCGAACCCGAGGACCTTAAGGGCTCCGGTGGCCACCTTTGTTCCCTTCACTATGGTGGAGGGGTTCACGGGCGAGGTTTTTCCAACCACACTCGCTCTGGAACCGAGCTTAACGGCGTTTTTCGGGGTTAGACAGGCCAACTTGGTCGCCGGACGGCGCCCTATGTTGGCCACCCCCAAAGACCAGTATGTCGCCCGCCAGGCTGACCGGGCGCACCAGTGTGCGTTCCAGGCGTCGGCAGCAGCGA
Source organism: Pseudochaenichthys georgianus (assembly GCF_902827115.2). Classification (NCBI taxonomy): domain Eukaryota; kingdom Metazoa; phylum Chordata; class Actinopteri; order Perciformes; family Channichthyidae; genus Pseudochaenichthys; species Pseudochaenichthys georgianus. The sequence goes on along the minus strand of NC_047517.1, from coordinate 5,149,888 downwards.
ACAACATCGCGTTGCTGACCAACTCGGTGGTGACGTTGGTCGAACGGTCCACCACCGTAGCTCCAGAGGAGGCAGAGGAGATCGCTAAGGCGGCCAGCACGGCACTCACGCTGTGCGCAGCCGTGGCAGTCTCCCAGGCTAGAATCACGGCCTGGATGACTCAGATCCAGCGCCACCTTTGGTTGCAGCAGGCAGCGGTGACAGAGCCAGCCGGGAAGGTTCTGCTGGACGCTCCGATCAGCTCGGACGGGCTGTTCGGACCCCAGTTCCTGGCCATGGTCGAGTCCATGAAGGCGGCATCGGCGCAAGCGGAGGACATCCGCCAGCACATCAGCTGGCTCCAGCCAGCGGGGAAGCCGCAACGGCTCCAGCGGCAGCAGGAGCAGCCAACCCAGCCACAGCGGCAGACGGACAGACACGCACAGCCGAGGCGTCAGACTCGTCCGTCAGCGGCGGCGGGGCCACCGTCCCGTGCCTCCAGGGCACCGTCCCGCGCCTCCGGCCCCCCACCAGAGAGGGGGGGCAAGAAGGGAGTGAGGTACTCCCGTTCGGCGTCTGCTCCACGAGAGCCGCCGAAGAAGCAAAGCGGTTTGGGGGGGAGTGTGAAGGAAATAAAAAAAGATTATTTCCCAACATGTTGTCTGAGTCATCAGTTACAAATGTATTTCACATATCCTCCACCCTGGGTGAACCAGCTGCCTATGACCTATCGGTTAATAGCCAGCAGAGTTCGTTACAAAAGCCTGCACTATTTAATCTATCGATTAATAAGCTGCGGAGCACAGTAACTACACCAGCTGCCTCCAATCTGTTGATTAGTAGGCAGCAGGAGTCGCTGCAGAGGTCTGATGGTTATGACTTTTCGGTTATTAAACCACAGACCTCGCGGCATTCCTCTGTCCGAGATATGCCACCTACACACGGTCACAATAAGCCCATGAGCGCCGTGGTAACGCCTCATGTGGATATCACTGCACACACACCCATCCATCCTCTGAGCGTGATGAGAGGCGGAGTGAAATGCAGCGTGTGGAGGTTTCCTCACAGCCCTTTCGCTCTAGGCCCACCTTGGGTTGCCTCACGGGCAGCGGCGGCGAGGGCTTTGGCGTGGCTCGTTGTCGTGACAACCACAACACATCTCGAGCATGTGCGCCCGCTCTCAGAGTGTTTCTCGGAGTGGCAGCGCGTGTGTCTGATGGACAGATGGATTAGCAGGCTGATCAGCAGAGGGTACACCCTGCAGTTCGCCTCTCCCCCCCCACAGTTCAACGGGATACAGATGACATGCCTAACATCCCGAGAACAGTGTCTTGCGCTCCAAGCAGAGCTACGGGAACTCCTGTTGAAATAGGCTATTTCCAGGGTTCCCCGGGAGGAAGAAAATCAGGGGTATTACTCCCGCTATTTTCTTATCCCGAAAAAGACGGGGGGAATGAGACCCATCCTCGACCTGTCAGCTTTCAACAAGGCAATAATGAAGAGGCCTTTTCACATGCTGACGGTCAAAAAGGTGCTAGTGTGTTCACCAGGGAGACTGGTTCACCTCTATAGACCGAAAGGATGCTTACTTCCATGTACCCATCATCCCGCAACACAGGAAATTCCTGCGGTTTTCATTCCAGGGAATATCGTACCAGTACAACCGTCTGCCGTTCGGTTATTCCCTGGCTCCTCGCACTTTTTCAAAGTGTGTAGAGACGGCGCTACGGCCGCTACACAGAGGAGGGATGAGAGTACTATTTTACCTGGACGACCTGCTGCTGCTGGCTCGCTCCAGGGAGGAAGCAGCTTTACAGACGGTACAACTCATATCGCATCTGTCAAAGCTGGGTTTCATAATGAACTGGAAAAAGAGCTGTCCTCTTCCCTCCCAGAGTATTATTTACCTGGGAGTGGAATTGAATTCAGCCCGCATGAGAGCACGACTCTCACGGCAGAGAGTGGAGAAGCTGACAGCTCTCCTTCAACGTGTCATACCACGCAGCGTGGTGATGTCACTCTCCGTGATGCGGCTGCTCGGCATGATGGCAGCAGGTCACGGGGTGATTCCCCTGGGTCTCCTGCACATGAGGAGACTGCAGAGGTGGTTCATCAGCCTGCGCATCGACCCCGTACGACAGAAGAGGCGCATGGTGGTCATCCCTCTGTCCGTGGGTTCAGACTTAATCTACTGGAAAAGTCCCCACGTCCTGTCAGAGGGGGTTCCCCTGGGCAGAGTTACGTCACACACCTCGGTGTTCACAGACACATCTCTCTCAGGGTGGGGAGGAACGTGCATGACGCAGGCAGTGGGAGGACAGTGGCCGGCTCACATGTCTTTCCACATAAATGTGCTGGAATTAATCTCCGTACGGAGAGTAAGTCAACATTTTGCCCCGTTGCTGCGGAATCAGCATGTGTTGATTCGCACAGACAACAGAGCCGCAGCAGCCTACATCAATCGCCAGGGAGGTGTACACACAGCGCAGCTCCTGAACACAGCCAGGCGGCTGTTGATCTGGGCGCGCGCACACGTGCTCTCCATCAGAGCACTGTATGTGCCCGGAGAGCTGAACAAAGGGGCAGACCTCATGTCCCGAGGAGGTCCTCGCCAGGGAGACTGGAGCCTCCATCCCGAGCTGATCGCCCACGTTTGGAGCCGGTTCGGGAGGCCGGAGGTGGATCTATTCGCCGCATGCGGGAACGCGCAATGCGCGCTCTGGTTCTCCCTGTCAGCGCGGGACCACCCCCCTCTGGCCCAAGGGACGGCTGTACGCCTTCCCCCCAGTCCCGCTGATTCCTCGGCTCCTGGACCGAGTACAGGAGGAGCGGCTGTCAGTGATCCTAATTGCCCCGGAACGCACGGGAGCTTCCTGGTTTCCATGCCTACAGCGTACGCTGTCAGGCAGGCCATGGGAGATCCCGTGGCGGGGGGACGCTCTCTCACAGGTGGAGGGAGCGATCTACAGTCACCCAGTGATAGGCCAGCCCTTATGGGCATGGCCCCTGAGCGGGAACACTTAGAGAGGTGGGGTCTCTCTCAAGATGTTGTACGCACCATTCAGGGAGCCAGGGCCGCGTCTACCAGAGCGTCCTACACAGCCAAGTGGGCAGCATTCCAGCGTTGGTGTGTAGAAAGAAGCCTGGACCCCATCACGTGCCCCCTGCCTCACGTGCTGTCATTCCTCCAGCTGTTGTTGGACAGGAATTTGGCGTTCAGCACAATCAAGGTATATGCGGCTGCCATATCATCTTGTCACGTGGGTTTCGGAGCAGGGACGGTGTTCAGTCACCCACTGACGAAACGGTTTCTGCAAGGGGTACGAAGACTCAGACCAGTGTCACGCGCACTGGCGCCTCACTGGGATTTGGCTTTGGTGTTAAGTAACTAAGCAAAGCCCAATTTGAACCTTTAGAGCAGGTTCCCCTCAACATGTTATCAGCTAAAGTAGTACTGCTTTTGGCTCTAACATCGGCGAAAAGGGTGAGTGATTTATCGGCTCTCTTTGTGGCCCCGTCATGCCTCCGGGTCCAAGGGGATGGCAGTTCGGCTGTGTTATGCCCTAACCCAGCCTTTATGCCAAAGGTCATCACAAGCTCTTTTAGGTCAAGAGTGATCACCCTGGACGGGTTTTTTCCGCCTCCTCATAAAACGGAGGAAGAAGCCACATCTCATCTCCTCTGTCCGGTGCGCGCACTGGCCTGCTATGTGGCGCGCACGGCGGCATGGTGCCGTTCTCAGCGCCTGTTTGTGCATTATAGAGAGCGCTCGATCGGGCAACCTCTGTCTGCACAACGGCTGTCACACTGGCTGTGTGAGGCGGTGGCACAGGCATATGTCTCCTCGGGGGTGGATCCCCCGGAGAATATCAAAGCGCACTCCACCAGAGGAATTTCCGCCTCCACGGCGTTGCACGGAGGAATGTCAGTGGAAGATATTTGCACGGCTGCATCTTGGTCTTCCCCCTGTTCATTTATTCAATGTTATTTGAGGGATGTCTCCCTTTCCTCTATGACGCACCCTGTACTGGGTGTCCTGTCAGAGTGAGTGACGTCAGGGAGCCAGCGGTGCGCCTCTCTCCTGGCTCTCGGCACGCGGAGAGCGGCCCTTTTTTCCCCTCGTATGAGAGGGATGTTCCTTTTACTCTGACACACTTCGTACGTACGGAGTGCCTGATCAGAGTGAGTGACGTCAGGGATCCAGCTGAGCGCTCTCCTACCTGTCTGACACGCAGAGAGCAGCTGTTCCCCCTCTATGATCGCAGGATAAGGTGGGACCTTCGTCTCTACTTTCTCACAGCGGCCGGTATGTATTGTTCCCAGCCTTCACCCCGTCGGGAAGATAGGCATGTTTTGCTATGTTCCAGGGACGGTGATGCGCCATTACGCATGGCACAACAGGCAGGGGGTGTTATTGAGCAGGTGTGTCTGTGCTTCTAGTGCCGGGCGGACCCAGTGGGGCGCAGACTACATCATGCTTCGCCCTTAACCCAATAGCGATAGCCTTAGAGGGCGAAGCCATATACGAAATAGGCTGGGGTTAGCTACTGTAACCCAGCTTCTATGAGTAATGGCGCAGCCCTCTAAGCGCTGGGCCCCACTGGCTCTACGAATAGCTGAAGATAAGTTATATTGTATGGGAGTAGATTGTCGGGCCACCTTTCTATTTATACCGGAAGGAGGCCCGAGGGTGGGGCCCACCTGGCGGGTGGGCATGGACTACAAGTGTTTCAGTGCTGCGCGGGGGCGCAGAGGGATAACCCAATAGCGATAGCCTTAGAGGGCTGCGCCATTACTCATAGAAGCTGGGTTACAGTTAGGTAACCCCAGTTTTAATGCCTTTTCGTTGTTTTTACGAACGCCCAAAACACACTTATATATTTATAACTCACCTTTTGTTCTTCCATTTGCAATATGGTTTCCTCTTGGACCCCTCTGGCGCGCAGAAATTCACTCACGTCCTCCATTGTTGCCTACTGCAATGTGTAAGTCTCTCACTGAAGCTGGTTCTACAGTTACCGGTATTTCTGACTTTTTTCTCCCAAAAAAGTTTTTTTGATCTGAAAAAAAAACACGTTTTTTTTATCTGAAAAGAAAACACGTTTTTTTTTCAAATCCTCCCAAAAAATGATTCATGTGGCCCTAATCCTCTTCCGTAAAAATGTGCAAAAAAAAGATTAATAAAATGAAATTAATTATAATAAAAAATATGTATATAACATTTTCTGTATATAAACTTGATGTCAAAACGGCTGAGTCAATGTCACCAGTCTGAAGAGAGAATGCTTAGTCACCGTCACGTGATCTCCAAAGCTCACTGATTGGAGGAGACGCGCAGTGACGCCACGACCCCCGTCTGGTATAAATACAGGAAGCGACTCAACTGCCATTTCACACTCGGGAAGAAACAGTTCTTGCTTCAACAGTGTTTGAACGGAACTTTTCTTTCATCTCTATCTGAATTCGCACTTAAATCCATTCCGGACACACAGGAAAAAACCTCTGCTTCAATTTGCACTTCCGAAGAGTTTTCGTAAGCTTTATTTTTGTACCGTTTTGTTAAGAAAAACAGCGAAGAAACGCCAGTTGAAATGGATTCCCAGGTGAGACAGAGCTACCACCGCGACTGCGAGGCGGCCGTTAACCGAATGCTGAACATGGAGCTGTTCGCCTCCTACTCCTACACCTCCATGGTAAGAAACACTCTTCTTACACCGTTACATGTTAATTGTGTGCCTGTATTAAATTGTTTAAGTGTATTATGAGTAAACAAGCGAACGTCACAGGGGAACCACGTAGTCTCTGGTGGGCAAAACACAAGTGCCTAGAGAGCCAAGGACACACACAAACTAAAAACTGTGTAACTGTTTGGTACCCAATCAAATACAACATGATCTCCATAACCGTGGAGTAATCTGGTGATGCAGGGTGTACACATACAAGATAGCGGACTATTGTTTTACAGATGTCCTCATACAATCACAGAATCCCTGTTTTAAGCTAACATGCATTAGCATAACCTAAAGGCTACAGACTACATTATTCTCACTTCTGTTAAACTGTCTTTAGATTACAGACCCTCCTCTGTTTCTACCTCAGACTGAACGAGTATTACTGACTTTATCTAATCAGACACTTTAGTATTTTAAGATGATAGTACTTCTACTTAAGTTATGGATCTAAATACTGCTTCCATTTCTGACTGTTCCCGTCCCTGTCCACAATGCAGTACACATAATGCTGTGTCATGCTGACGCTGGTTGTTATCCGCACCCTGAAATCATGACTCATGTTTCTGTCTGCCCTCGGCTCATAACGACCTTTTGTCTCGACCTGTTCTGTGTGTAACGACCGGTCTGTTCTCTGTCTGCAGGCCTTTTATTTCTCCCGTGACGACGTGGCCCTGCCCGGCTTCGCTCACTTCTTCAAGGAGAACAGCGAGGAGGAGCGGGAGCACGCCGACAAGCTGCTCACCTTCCAGAACAGTCGAGGAGGACGCATCTTCCTGCAGGACATCAAGGTAAATATCTGTCAGGACGTCATGTCTGCAGAACGTCTACGATACGATAATACTTTAATGGTCAGATCAAGTCTGAAATGCTCCTTGCATCACAGCAGCTCCATGTGTAACACCACCAGACACACATCAAGACACACGAGCAACGAACCACAAACATGTAACATCACAGCAGGGTCAGTGAGAGAGAACCTGCTCAAAGAGCTTTTAGTCAAGGTGAGCGCCTGTTGGAACAAAATGTCTGCCCGACGCACCCAGAGATAGTCTACCAGATAAACTGCTGAGTCACTCAATCCACCCACATCCTGTTTATGCAACGCTCTGTAAACAAACAAGAAGCAGAGGCTGTTGAACTCAGTACACCGTGAACAACTTAAACTGCAGTATTAAGACTTTAAATACTCTTATTTTGGTAAAAAATGTTTACCCTAAATCTCAACATCCTAGTGCCGTTAAAGCCACAGATTTCATTGGCTCTCGGCTCAGGTGACTTGGCAGCGCCGTGAGAAAGCTTATTTAGGGTGGGAGTCATTTATCCAACTATATGTACCATAATGCAACAGGGCGTTGACTTTAACGGATGCATTAAAGGCTTAGCTTGGAAAAATACAGAATATTTCCATTTGCACCTCGTCCTGTTTTATTGTACAGGACTAATCTTAGTATGTATATTGACATGTCGTCTAATAGATTAAATGTACTTTAAAGGGTTTTTATTCTTGTTACAGCGGCTTGTGAATAAGGCTTTGGGCTCGAGTACAAAATATAATTAAATGCATATATAAAAAAAAGTACATAAACAAATATTTTTAAATGTCTTTTTATGTAAACATGAGAAACTAGTGTGCTTAAATGAAGAGAAGTGTTGTAGACTGCAAGTGCATACGGGTTATTATAAAGGGACAAACTTAGTGGTGGCGTTCCTAAGTCTGTCTTAAAATAAACATGTTTCTCACTTATTTAAGACTAAGACTGAGGCTCTTTGCTTTATGTACCCTCCCCTCTAACTGGTGGTGCTCCCTCGTTACAGAAGCCAGAGCGAGACGAGTGGGGCTCGGGTCTGGAGGCCATGCAGGCCGCTCTGCAGCTGGAGAAGAACGTGAACCAGGCTCTGCTGGATCTGCACAAACTGGCCTCAGACCACGCCGACCCTCATGTGAGGAACACCTGCTGAACATGAGGAACTACACACTGATGCTCTCTGGGGTTCAACGTCTCTGAAGCTTTAGTTGTTAACGTCTGCTCTCTCCTCCTCCTCCTCAGATGTGTGACTTCCTGGAGACTCACTACCTGAACGAGCAGGTCGAGTCCATCAAGAAGCTCGGAGACTTCATCGCTAATCTGAGCAGAATGGACTCCAACACCAACAAGATGGCCGAGTACCTGTTCGACAAGCACACCATGGGGGGAAGAACTGAACTCACCTGACAGATCAGCTGATCCTCAGAGTTCACCTGATCTGATCATATGTAGATGATCATGTTTGACTACATTACCCATAATCCTCCTCTCCTGTGACACTTTTAACATGGAAGTCTCTGATGACTGAATAAACGTTTTGAGCTGGATTCTGTCTCAAGACTTTTTCTCATTTTAAAAGGAGAAGGTATCTTTTAAACCTTGTAAGCTTTTAGGTTTGAATGGTACATTTAAGCAATGGCTCACTTCAGTCCGTGGTATATGCTCATTGTATCACAGCTAGGGGGCGTGGTTCAACCCCCTTAGCTGTGATGCAATGAGGATATATCACGGCCTGAAGTGAGCTATTGCTTTTATAAAACGGTTACCAAGTGTGGCAATATGAAAGAAAACTACACTCTAATTTGTTTCTATTAGTAAATAATGATGATCAAAATAAAATGGTCCCTCCGTTGCCTTCTGCACGAAACATAGTGTGAGGTGGTTGCTATGCAACAACACTAACAGCTAGCGAACATATTAGACAGAGCGTTGATCCACTATTTGGCTATTTATTTACATGAATGTGTTTGTTGCTGTTTATTGTGCAGCCACTGAGAACCTGTCCAGCATCAGTAGCTTGGCTTACGAGGTTACTTATAGGTTGAGGTTATTCTCGGCTGTTGCTTGGCGTGGCGAGAATATTGCTCCACTTTCTCCGGTCCCCGAGATTGGGCTTCCAGCAGCTCTGGAGAGAGCTTTCGCACCTGTGGCCACCTGTGGAATGCTGTCTGAGATGTTTTTGAATCCATTGGAACAAGTGTTTTATTGCTTGTAAACACCTCTCTTAGCTCAGGATGTGTCCCAGCTGCCTTCAAACATGCCGTGGTTAAGCCACTACTTAAAAAGAGAAATCTCTGTTCCTCCATTCTCGCAAATTTCAGGCCCATCTCCCAGCTACCCTTTTTATCTAAAGCCCTGAAGCGAGTAGTCTACGCCCTGAAGCGAGTAGTCTACGCCCAGCTGCAGGTCGTTTTTAACCACGCATGGCATCCACGAAAAATGTCAGTCTGGCTTTAAACCTATGCACAGCACTGAAACAGCCCTTTGAAGAGTTTTTCATGATCTGCCCCTAGCCGCCGACTCAGGTAGCCCAGCTGTTTTGGCGCTGTTAGATTTAACTGCTGCCTTTGACACTGTGGATCATAGTATCCTGTTGTCACGGCTTGAACAGTCCGCAGGTATTACAGGCTCTGCCCTTGCATGGTTCAGGTCCTACCTGACGGACCGTAGCTTCTCAGTGCAGCTAGGTGCCTTCTCCCCTGCCAAAGCCCCTCTTATCTGGGGTTCCCCAAGGCTCGATTCTGGGCCCCATCCTTTTCCTATTGTAGATGCTGCCCCTAGGTTCAATTCTCACAAAACATAATAAACCCTTCCATTGTTACGCTGATGATGTACAGATTTATCTGCCTCTCAATCAAAATGCCAACTCACTACAGCAGTTGAAGGACTGCTTAATGGAGATAAAATCCTGGCTGAGCCAAAACTTCCTCACCCTCAATGAGAGCAAGACCGAGGTCATCTTTTTTGGATCCCAACCAACAGTCTCCCTGGTTGATATTCTGGGTTCCCTCAATACAAATATCCTCCCCTCTGTCATGAACCTTGGAGTGACCTTCAACAGCGCCTTTAAATTTGATAAGCAGGTTAGCACTGTAGTCAAGACCTGCTTTTTCAAAATACGACTATTGGCTAAGACCAAGTCGTTTTTATCTTCTAATGACCTAGAAAGGGTTATTAACGCCTTTATTACCTCGAGACTGGATTACTGCAACGCTCTTTATGTGGGTATAGACCAGGCCTCAATTAGACGCCTGCAGCTAGTGCAGAACGCAGCTGCACGTCTTCTCACTGGCCATAAAAAGCGTGACCACATCACCCCAATTCTGGCCTCACTGCACTGGCTTCCAGTTCGGTTCAGAATAGATTTTAAACTCCTTTTATTTGTTTTCAAAGTCCTAAATGGGCTGGCTCCTGCCTATGTAGCCGAACTCCTCCATCGCTACACCCCAGGCAGAGCCTTAAGGTCGGCTGATCAGCTGCTGTTGATAGTGCCTAAGACCAGGCTCAAACCCCGAGGGCAGCGGCGGGCCCCAGGCTCTGGAACACTCTGCCCCTCCATGTGAGGTCGGCCCAGACCCTGTTTTTTTTTTTTTAAATCAACACTTAAAACTCACTTTTTCTCTCTGGCTTTTGTTTAATTATTTATTTATTTAGTTATCCACAGAATTGATACTATTTTTAATATTATTAAGTGTTATTAATATTATTGGGATTTTATGGGGTTTCAGTTTTTTTATGATTAGTAGGTTGGGGGCGGGGAGACCTCAGAGAAGGTTCTGACTGGACTGACTGGTTGCTACGTCTGGTTGCTTGGAGCTGAGTTGGTATAACCCTGAATTAGATTAGAACATTTTAGAAATATGAGAAATAACCTCTTGGTTTTATAAACCGTTTTGTAATTACTTTTTCATCCATTTTTGGATCTCTGCTGGGTTTTCTTTTAAAACCCTAAACCCCCCCTTGGGCTTGGTCCCTCCCCTCTCCCTCTGGATCTAAGGTCCGGTAGAGGGGGATGGGGCACAGAGTCGCTTATCCAGGCGGGGGAGTGCATCTGACGAAGAGATAGGTCGTTGTGCTCTCTATCTCTGTTCCTTATCCTACATGTTCACCCTGGACTAGAGGGGAAGCGTTCTTGGACGCCTTTTCAGCTCTGTTCAATTCAATTCAATATGCTTTATTGGCATGAATGTCAGGTGAACAATATTGCCAAAGCGTCAAGGATATATGATAAGAAAAACATACAAATACAATTCATTCATTAAACAATTTACAACAATATATTACAAAACCTCAAGTATCAAATGTAAAAAGGAAGAAAAGAAAGACACATGAAGTAGAGGAGCAATCAGAGTGAGCTGAGAGGAACAGCTGTTATGTGTTGTTGTTGTTGTTGTTGTTGTTGTTGTTGTTGTCTCTTAGGCTGTGACATGCGCTCACATATTTCGCTGCTTCTATGCTGCTGGCACTATTTTCTCCAAGTACATGTTGCATTTTATTCTGGTCAGACAGTGATTAAAAAATCTTGGAGTTTACATGTTATCTTTGTAAAGAACTTTGTTCTAATGTCTTGGTATGTTTGACAGTGCAGCAGGAAGTGTTGCTCTGTCTCCACCTGTCTCTGAGGACAGAGCTGAGACAGCCTCTCTTCTCTCTGTCTCTGAGGACAGAGCTGACACAGCCTCTCTCCTCTCTGTCTCCACCTGTCTCTGAGGACAGAGCTGACACAGCCTCTCTCCTCTCTGTCTCCACCTGTCTCTGAGGACAGAGCTGACACAGCCTCTCTCCTCTCTGTCTCCACCTGTCTCTGAGGACAGAGCTGACACAGCCTCTCTCCTCTCTGTCTCCACCTGTCTCTGAGGACAGAGCTGACACAGCCTCTCTTCTCTCTGTCTCCACCTGTCTCTGAGGACAGAGCTGACACAGCCTCTCTTCTCTCTGTCTCCACCTGTCTCTGAGGACAGAGCTGACACAGCCTCTCTTCTCTCTGTCTCCACCTGTCTCTGAGGACAGAGCTGACACAGCCTCTCTTCTCTAGGCAGCCAGGTCTGCCTGTGTGGACCAGTCTCTAGGGCCAGGCTGTGGTCACTGAGTCTGTACATTGTTAATGTCTTCCTCAGTTTGGGATCAGTCACGGCGCTCAGATAGTTTGCCACCGGGTACTGTCTGTTTAGAGACAAATAGCATTGAAGTTTGTTTTGGGCTCTCGTGGTACATGTCCAATAGTTGATGTAATTTTCTTTTTCTTTAGCTATAATTTGGTTGGGCCAGATTGTGTGAGGGCTGTCCTGAGGCCTTGTCCTGTTAGAGGAGGTGAGCCTCAGGACCAGCTGGTTGAGGGGACTCCTCTCTATGTTCTCCTCTTGGCAATGGAGGGCTTTGTAATGGTAGGAGTTGGGATCGCTGGTTTTTAGGTGGTTGTAGAATTTGACTGCTCTTTTTTGTATCCTAATTAAAAGGGGGAATTGGCCTAGCTCAGCTCGGCATCCATTGTTGGGGGTGTTCCTGTGGACTCTCAGGATGCTCTTGCATATCTCCGCATGTAGGGTTTCTATTGGGTGTTTGTCCCATTGATCAAAGTCTTGATTTCCAAGAGGACCCCACACTTCACTACCATACAGTATGATTGGTTCTATTATTGAATTGAATATTTTGAGCCAGATTCTAACAGGTATATCTATATTTGAAGACTTTTTGATAGCATAGAAAGCCTTTCTTCCTTTGTCTCTGAGATCATTAATGGCCAGATTGAAATTTCCTGTTGAAGTAATTTTGAGTCCCAAATATGTGTAGCTGTGTGTGTGTTCTATGCCAGTGGAGCCCAGTAAGAACCGGTGTGGGTTTCCCTGACCCCTGGGTCGTTTCTGGAAGACCATAATCCTGGTCTTTTCCAGATTAACTGTCAGGGCCCAGGTCTGACAGAAGGGTTCCAGATGAACTGTCAGGGCCCAGGTCTGACAGAAGGGTTCCAGGTGAGCTGTCAGGGCCCAGGTCTGACAGAAGCTTTTCAGATGATCCATTTGCTGTTGTAATGCCTCCTTAGATGGAGCTAGCAATATTAGATCATCTGCAAACAGGAGGCATTTAATTTGTGTGTCAGAGAGGGTGAGTCCAGGGATATCGGATTGTTCTAATGATTTTGCAAATTGATCAATATAAATGTTAAACAGGGTGGGGCTGAGACTGCAGCCCTGTTTCACCCCTCTACTTTGGGGGAAGAAATCTGTTTCCATATTGACCATTTTCACCGCACATTTATTATTGGTATACATTGTTTTAATGATATCATATGTTTTCCCCCCTACACCGTTTTCAATCAACTTCAGGAACAGACCGTTATGCCAAATTGAGTCGAATGCTTTTTTGAAATCTTCAAAACAAGAGAAAATCTTCTTATTTTGGTGAACATGTTTATTAATGAGGGTGTGGAGGGTATATATATGGTCTGTGGTCCGATGTTGTGGTGTAAATCCAATCTGACTCTTGCTCAGGACATTATGTTCACTGAGGAAGTCTTGCAGTCGGCTGTTAAGGATGCTGCAGAATAACTTCCCCAGGTTGCTGCTGACACATATGCCTCGGTAATTGTTTGGGTCAAATTTATTTCCATTTTTAAATATTGGTGTGATGATTCCTTTGCTCCAGATGTCAGGGAAATGACCAATGCCCAGAACGAGGTTGAATAGTTTCAACATGGCAGTGTTGAACTTATGGCTGCTAAATGTGAGCATTTCATTTAAAATGCCATCAGGACCGTTGGCCTTCCTTGGTTGTAGGGCCTGGAGTCTAGCCAGGAGCTCTTCCTCAGTAATGTCATAGTCTAAAGGGTTCTGATTGTCTTTAACGACTGATTCTAGAATGTGTAATTTGTTGAGGAGATCATTTTGGGCCGAATTCAGTGTAACGGTACTATACAGGTTTTCAAAGTGTGTTTTCCAAATGTCCCCATTTTGAATAGCCAGTTCTTCCTTGTGTGCTTTGCTGAAAGAGTGCCATTTCTTCCAGACATGATTTGAATCAATGGACTCTTCAATGATTTCAAGTTGGTGCTGCACATGTTGCTCCCTTTTAGTTCTGAGTGTTCTTCTACACACTACGGCACGTAACAGTATACTTTCAGTGTTTCCCAATATTGGAGGCGGAGCTCAGGATTGTCAGGTTGTCTGTGTTTTTGATTTGATAAACTTCTGAGGGTTTTTCTCAGATGTCTGCAGTCTGTATCAAACCACTTTTCATTGGTTGACTTTTTTGTAGGGCTGTGCGATTATGGCAAAAATCATAATCACGATTATTTGGGTCAATAATTGATATCACGATTATTTTGACGATTATTCATTGACCATTTATTGAACTTTAAAACAAATAATATTTTACCAATAAACAAGATCAACAAATATGTTGGAGCGCACTTCCAAAACCATACTAAACATATATTATTAATATGATAAATAAAAATAAATTAGACCAAAATAAATTAAATCAAATATGATGCAGTGCACTGTCACAACCTGAAAACTCCTTAACATATAGCCAACATTTTTGTAAAACATATTCAACATATTCCACTCAGTCAAACGTTGAAGGCTGGCCAACCGTCATGGTCCAGACGTAACAGGAAATAAATGTTGAACTACGATTTAAGACCAAATAAAAATGTTTAGGCCACCATGGCAAATGCTGGTAGGGCTGCTCATGTCATCTCTTAAAGATTTTTTGCAAGAAACACCAGCCTGTTTACATGGTCTGGTTTCAGAGATGAGCGCAGGCAGGAGACAATATTGCCACCTGTACTGAAGACCCTCAGCCACGCCCCGACACATGGGGTGACGCCGGCCAATCACAAAGCTTTGATGCGTTCAAGTGCATTATTCTGGCACAGGAAGATTATGTTACAGGACATTAACGATAGTGTTCTATTTTTAGACACATCTCGCGATCGACTGGTTGGGCACCCCTCGGCTAGACCATAGGTCTGTTCTGAAGCCACATCTCTCTCAACTTCCCCACGGCATTTGTCATATAGTGCAGGCAGCGCAGACCTGCTGAAATAATACCGAGACGCCCAGGGGCGGATCTAGACAAATATTCATGGGGTGGCAAGAGGGTGGCAGGACATTTTGAGGGGTGGCATCCCCTGACAGAAGTATATGCTGATTTAAATCGCAATCATATCAATCAATTAGGGGTGTACCGGTACACGTACCCGTACTGAAATTATTCGGTACGGGCCCTTCGGTTCGGTACACGTGTGTACCGAACGAATATAGCATTAAACGTAAAAAATTGAGAACATGAACAACTTTCTGGAAGTAATCTCAGGTATATATCATAGAGCGACCAAGTCATTTCATTGGACGAGAGGCATACTAAGAGAGCTGGTCACAGGGATGCGTTCAAATGTAGTCAGTTTTTTCATTTTTCATTTCAAACCAGAAATTTAAAATTTAACCAGATTGGTCCCATTGAGATCATAGATCTCTTTTTCAAGGGAGACCTGCACAATTTCAGTAATTTGAGGAACTGTCGAAATGGCGAACGCAGATAAAGTTGAGCTGAAAATCCTCCAGCATCATTGAAGTCTCCGGTTTGGGAACATTTTGGTTTCGCAGTTACGTACAAGGATGACGGACAAAGACAGGTGGACCGAACCAAAGCTGTTTGTCAGCATTGTTCAACTAACATTGGTTACGCGGCTGGCAATACATCACACTCATTTGAAAAGGCATCACCCGAATGTGAATATCACCGGTACCAAAAGAAAAAAGACTGAAGTGAAAACCCAACTCCTGCTAGCATGTAAGCCTCCACCACTCGCAGAAAGTTCAGACCGAGCCAAAGCTATTACAAACGCCAAATATGCTTATGTTGCCATGTTAGCAAAGCGCTACCTGGCTGTATCTGCTGCCACTGTCCCTAGCGAGAGGGTGTTCTCCACAGCAGGAGACATTGTTAGTGCCAGCAGATCTGCCATTTCAGCAAGCAATGTGGACAAGTTCATCTTTCTTTAAACAACATGAAAATACAATGACAAGCAAGTCCTAATGTCAAGCTGGCTGCTTAGGTACTACAGTTCAAATACAGATTATTTCAGTTCATCGAAATGCTGCACCTTAATGTTTAATTTACTATATTTTGTATTTATTTGAATACATTAGTCACGGTTTAATAATAATTTAAAAAAAAATATTTAATGTTTTGTGATAATTTTTTCTGCTGTACCGAAAACGTACCGAACCGACCCGTGACCTAAATACGAGGTACGTACCGTACCGAAATGTTGTGAACTGTTACACCCCTACAATCAATGTTAACTTGGAAAGCCACAATATTAATATTTTAACTCAATCACATAGGTGATATTATTGTGGCACATCAGTAAAGCCTTACATATAAGGTGGCAGACGTAATTTAATGAATTTTAACTGAACAATAACTGAATGAGTTTGTCTCACTCTTAGACCAGCAGGGGAACAAAATGTATGCAGACTGCTGCAATAAGTACATTAATTAACTGTCTCATCGATGTTTGTCTGAATGAATATGATACTATTAACAATCATATTATTCCTATCAGCTGTCAATCACTGTTAATAAATAATAATAATAATAGATTTAATTTGTTAGCGTTTTTACAGGTGCTCGAAGACGCTTTACAGATATAGTGAAGAACTGTTATGATTCACATATTCATTTATTATAGAATAAACTATATTTTTTGGAGGAGTTAATGATGAATGTTCATCAAGATGCTTGCTCACCCTCCTTCAAATTTGAAAAACAATTATATCATTATTGATATACAGTTACAACCTTGACTTTACATCAGAAAGAACAAACATTAAAGAAGTGACTAACTGCATCAGTTGGGGTTAAAAAACGTGTATTCAGCTAAAACATGTACATCGCTGCAGTTATTATCCAGTGGAAGGTCCTTACCTACTGGCCTAGTTAAATCAAAGTGGTTACTTTCTGTTGGCTGGGCAGTGTAGTTTTACACACCGTCTTATTTTACTTTCTCAGGATTTAAAACTGTTTTTTGGGGGCAGACCCCCTCAAAGAAAAAAATATATACACGCCAGGGTTTCCGCTAGGATTTTTTCTCGCCGGTCAAATGTCCGGGCAGAATTTATTTTACCGGACTAATTTGAAACTTACCGGTCATATTTCAATAATAATAATAGTTGTGTAGCAGAGTTTCCGTTAGCAGGTAATTACCGGACTATGAGCAGATATGCTTCAGTTTAAAACTCAGTTCACGGGCTGATTTTTATATTGCTTCAGTTTATAATCGTAACAGATCGAAAAATTCAGATTCATTTTTCAATAAATGATTCCACAAACAACATAATTATTACATTCAAACAAACTACTTGTAGTAAATAACGTACATTATTCAGAAGTTTACATCAACTTTGAACAATAACACGGGAGAAACGGATCCTCTCCCTCCCTCTCTCTCTCCTGACAGCACGTCAGTTTCTCGTGCAGCTCGCAAAACAGAGGGCGGGGCTTCAGGTGATCCTGCAGAGCTGCGTGTCTCGGTCAGACTCAGCGGCTGATCTGATCTCTCTCTCGCTCCGGTTACACTTCACTCGCGTTTATGTCCATATCGATCAGATCCAGCTCTCCTGATCGGCCTTTATAGAGAGCACCGATCAAACTATTAAGAGTGAATATCGGCCGATAATGACCGGCGGCCGATTGATCGGAGACTCCCTAATTATTACCAGACATTTTGACCGTCAGGTTTTGAATTTACCGGTTTTTTATAAATTTTACCAGCTAAAAACCGGTAATTACCGGCTAACGGAAACCCTGATACACGCATACAAGGTCATCATCTTAACAGTTTGTTATTCTCATCGAGTCATCCGTGAGCAGAGCATCAAGTTGGCATGTCTATTACAGCTGAATGCGGCGATTACTATTTTGTTCAGCAAAACGCCTCACAAACTTATTAAGATCAACAGCTGTAGTGCGTTTTGATTCAATGCTGAGTACAGCCAAACTTGACATTCTCTTCTCTGTCATTGTAGACCGCAACTACCTCATTCCTTCAGTGTTTGGGTCCGAAAGGTTCTCGTTTTGCGCCGTCCCCCCCGTTCAAGTGAATTTGCCACCAATCATATTTCCACTCTCGCACCAGGACCGGGGGAGGGGTTACATGACGTGCATCTTGTGCTGCATTCACTTGCACTCGGACATTAGAGACTTTCTCTCATAAATGTCCGATGAGCCACAACTTTTCTTTCAAAACAAAGATGCCAACTGGGGTGGCAGCTGGGGTGGCAAGGCTATTGTTTAGGGTGGCAGTTGCCACCCCATGCCACCCCGGTAGATCCGCCCCTGCGAGACGGCATCGCGTAACGCTTGTCCAACGTGTTGACAAGTTGCTTAAAGCCCTGGTTGCTAACAGTGTTAACTGGACACATATCTTTAGCGATGTGAAATGTAATGGCAAAGTACTTGCAAATAGTGGAAATAGTTTTACCCTTCTTTTTAACGAGTTGCTGCTCTTGTTCTGACATCTTCACTCGTGCTGAACATTCACAACACGTGTCACTCCCACGTGGCCGAGTGGGCTTTTAGGGAGGGGCGAAAGCGCACCCATCAAAATAATCGTATTTTGTCAATTATGCTGTTTTCATAATCGTCGGAAGCCATAATCGTAATCGCGATTAAAATACGATTAATTGCACAGCCCTACTTTTTTGATTTATGATATTGTGGTTTTTTCAGATTGGATAAATCTGCCACATTGTCAAAGATGCTGTTAATGTCCCACACAGCCTGATTCAGGCCATCGTTACTGTGGGGATACGGGGTGGGCTGTTAATGTCCCACACAGCCTGATTCAGGCCATCGTTACTGCGGGGATACGGGGTGGGCTGTTAAGGTCCCACACAGCCTGATTCAGGCCATCTTTACTGTGGGGATACAGGGTGGGCTGTTAATGTCCCACACAGCCTGATTCAGGCCATCGTTACTGTGGGGATACGGGGTGGGCTGTTAATGTCCCACACAGCCTGATTCAGGCCATCGTTACTGTGGGGATACGGGGTGGGCTGTTAATGTCCCACACGGCCTGATTCAGGCCATCGTTACTGTGGGGATACGGGGTGGGCTGTTAAGGTCCCACACGGCCTGATTCAGGCCATCTTTACTGTGGGGATACAGGGTGGGCTGTTAATGTCCCACACAGCCTGATTCAGGCCATCGTTACTGTGGGGATACGGGGTGGATAGAAAATTGTCTAATTGAGATTGAATTGTTTGATGTCTGATTGCTTTCTGGTACTCGTCTTTGCTATTGTTTGTCCATCTATAAGGTTGTTTGGAATAGTTCAGTTTACTGGGTTCTGTTGTGTGAGGGTCTGTTACTGTCTTCTTAATGTAGAGTGTAATTTTACTATGATCAGATAAGGGTGTTAGGGGGCTGACTGTGAATGCCCTCAGACAGAAGGGGTCGAGGTCTGTGATGCTATAATCTACTGAGCTATTGCCAAGAGGAGAGCTGTGTGTGTAGTGACCAAAGGAGTCCCCTCGAAGCCGACCGTTAACAATGTACAGGCCCTGCGTTCGGCACAGCTGCAGTTGTTGCCGCCCACTTCTGTTGACAGTTTTGTCAAAGTTGTTCCTGTGGGGATGTGAAGGGAGGGGAATGCTGATTTGGCCAGGTATATGTTTGTCTCCCTGTGGGCTAATAGAATCTGGTTCTATACCTGTCCTGGCATTAAGGTCCCCACAGATCAGTACACTTCCCTGGGCCTGGTACTGATTGATCTCATCTTCAAGAATGGAGAAACTATTTTCACTATAATAAGGTGATTCTGATGGAGGGATATATGCTGTACACATGAAAATATCTTTATCCATGGCTTTTTATTTTGAGCCAAATTGAAAATGTGCCTTTTTTGATGAGTGTACAAGTTTCTCCTTGTACCAAATAAGCATCCTCCTGAATCCCTGCCCTGGGTCACTCCTTTGAGTTTGGTGGATGGGAACACTATCTCTCTATAGCCTAAGGGACAACCAGTGGACATGTTTCCTCTACTCCAGGTCTCCTGTAAAACCATCACATCTGCATCTCCTAACTCTTTGGTGAAGTCTGGGGTCCTGCTCTTAAGGCCAAAAGCAGAGGACCTCAGACCCTGGACATTCCCACATGAAATAATAAATGATCTGGATTGCATTAATGGGTGGTGGTGGTAAGGGTTGGGCCTGCTGTTCTCTTCACTGCCTGAGCATAACTCAGTGGGTCAGGGTGTAGCTTCCGTCGCTGTGGTTGGGGTAGGACCCCTGGGGACAGGAGTGGTTCTGGCCTTGTTTGAGGGTAATCATAGTTGCCCTGGTGGGATCTTAGTGGGTCATGGTGTAGAAGAAGATGAGGATGATCTTGTCTCCATAGGTGTTGTCTGGGTGGTGGTCCAGTGGGGTGCCTTTCTGGTCTAAGGGGGTTTTGGGCCGGGCTGCTCCTTCTGCGGGTTGTGGATTGGTCTCTATTGAGAGTGACGTCTTTCAGTGTCCGGGCGAAGATGGGGACTGTATTTTTATACAGATGGACTTGGTCGTATAGACAGTTGATATCCGTGGTGGGCCAGGTGGACGTTGGGCCTCAGGATACAGTCTCTGGACATGTTGCTGTTGATCCTGTGGATGGTGTCGGGGTGGAGGTCTTTCCTTGGTAGCAGGGTTGACATGACCACTCTGCTGTTGGGGAAGGTGGTGGAGGCTTTCTCCATCACTCCTCTGAGTGACTCTGACACTCTCTCCTGCTGGCTCCTCAGGTCGTTGGAGCCAGTGTGGAGGATGATGTGGCTTGGGGATCCCAGCTGCTCCTCTGACAGCAGGTCCATGGCATGTTGGGTGTTTGGACACCAGATTTTAGCCACTGTGTGGGTGGGGAAAAGTTTCTTTTCATCAATGAATTTGCCATTGGAGTCGATGAGGATGACAATGTCTGGCTTCCCTCTCTGCTGTGCTGGTCTGGAAGGATGAGGGGTGGTGTTAGTCTGTGGGCTAGGGGTGGTGTTCATCTGTGTGATGGGGGACATCTGGGAGTTGGGTTAGCCTGTGGGCTAGAGATGGAGCTGGGGGTAGAGGGTGGCTGCTGAGTTGGAGGGTTCCGGCTGCTCTCAATGGGGGCCACAGGGTTCTGGTTGTGGTCTGGGTGTGAGTCCAGCTGCTCTTTCAGGGCCTGTGCAACTCTCTCTGTCTCCTGAAGCTCCTCAGATAGAGCAGTCAGTTCTCTCCTGTAGCTCTGTCCCTCCTCTCTCAGCTCCCTCGCCTCCTCTGTCAGAGCGGCCAGCCGTGCCATGTGACTCTCCTCACATGCTGCATGCTGCAGCTCTCGCACCTCAGTCCTCACGGTGGACAGCTCTCTCCTGTGGCTGTCTCTGTCCTGCCTCAGCTTGGTCAGCTCTGTGCTGATGGCAGACGAGTCCCCCTGGACCGTGGTGTCCTGGGTTGGCTGTCGGCTGATCAGCTCTCGCAACTGTACGAGCTCTCTCTCCAACTCTGTGAACTTCACCTTCAGGTCAGTGATGGTGTGGTTCAGCTGGGGGTCCTGGGCCTGTTCTGTGCCGGCGGGTTGTCCCTCCTCAGGTTCAGCAGTGGGGCAGCCAGAAGTGGGGGTGGTGTCCGTCTCTGGCAGGGTGTGGTTGTTCTCAGTGGGGGCAGATTTCTCCTGTTGGGCCCGTTCCTTTATAAGGAGAAAGTCCAGCCCAAATTGTGTGAAGTTCCCCTGCACTCTTATATATGTTGACTGTTGTCATGACAGTGTCTGGGTCTTCTACCTCTTTAATTTTGAGTTTCCAGCCATTGCAGATCCCCTCTTTCTTCACAGAAGGGTAGTGGGCACTTATGGCAGCGTGCCATGCTAATGGCTGGTCTGTGAGGAAGATCAGATTGCTGACTTCTCCACTCTTGTACAGGTCAGCAAAGAGCGTCTCTGGTCTATTCTTCAACAGTTTTAGTTTGTATGCCTTCCTGGCACTGTCATTGTTGACCTCTTGTGGGTATACAAGAGGAACAGCCTCTGTACA
The DNA here is from genome assembly GCF_902827115.2 of Pseudochaenichthys georgianus. Classification (NCBI taxonomy): domain Eukaryota; kingdom Metazoa; phylum Chordata; class Actinopteri; order Perciformes; family Channichthyidae; genus Pseudochaenichthys; species Pseudochaenichthys georgianus. The sequence continues at coordinate 5,128,331 of NC_047517.1, read as the reverse complement.
GGCTGTGGTTGAAGCCATGGGGCTCTGCTGCTGCTGAGCTGCTGCTGCTGCTGAGCTGCTGCTGCTGTTACTCCTGAATTCCTCTTCTTAGCTTAGTGTTAGTTAGCTAGCAGGACAGTTAACTAACCGTCAGTTTGGCAGTTGGTTGGCAGTTGGTTAGCAGTTGGTTACATTCTCTGCTGGGTTCTTCAGTTGAACAGTGTCGGTTAGCTAGCAGGATAGTTAGGCAAACCGTCAGTTTGGCAGTTGGTTGGCAGTTGGTTAGCTTCTCTGCTGGGTTCTTCAGTTGAACCGTATTTTACCCAAGTGTCTTGCCGTTTCTCTTTCTTTTTTTGTTTCCAGGTAGGTAAATCCGTTCCACAGGTGTTTCTTCTTATAATTTTGTCAGAAAAGTTTAAGTTTATCTCATTTTAAAAACAGAAAAGTTGAAATCTTCAAGAGCTCATGATGATGCTGCTGTTCTCATCAAAATTCTCTCTCTCTGTTTCTTACTATATTCTTCCTACCCCGTTTACCTTGAACTATTCCAGGAGAGTGTGTTGACGTTGACTCATTGGGCCTTTCCTCCTGTACTTGTTTGTTCCCCAGTTCTTTCCTTTAACTGAATCTAGGAGAGGGCATTTAGGCCTCTCTACTTCCTGCTTTTGATTAGTTTAGTTTTTCACCCCCTTTCCCTTGAACTCATTTATACGGGAGAGTGCATTTACGTAGTCACGTTGTGCCTCTCGGCGTATACTTTGACTTTCTGTCTCTTTGGAGAGTGCTAGTACGTTGGACACGTTGGGCCTTTTCACTGTTGTCCCTCTTCATAATTTGGGTCTTCATAATTTCCACCCTATTCTAAGGGGAAGCATGATGGCTTTGTGTTTCTTCACCTCTTACTCGTTTAATATTTAGGAGAGTGCATCACGTAGTCACGTTCTGCCTCTCTTCCTCTGTTTCTGGCTGTTCTTTCATACCCTTGTTTCTCAGAGAAGAGAAGAAATACTATTCTAAAAAGGAGCTGACACATGGTGTCTCTTCACTTGTACACTTGAGGGGTCAGAGTTCATATGGTGAGGGATTCCATGAGCGGTATGCGCCGGCCTGTACCTTTATAAATCAATCAATCAATCAATGTTTATTTATATAGCCCAATATCACAAATGTTACATTTGTCTCAGTGGTCTTCACAGTGTGTACAGAATATCAGTATGACAATACGACACCCTCTGTCCTTAGACCCTCACATCGTACAAGGAAAAACTTCCGAAGAAAACCCAGTTTAAAGGGAAAAATGGGAGAAACCTCAGGGAGAGCAACAGAGGAGGGATCCCTCTCCCAGGACGGACAGACGTGCAATAGATGCCGTGTGTAAATTGAAAAGATAATACATTTGCAACATAGGTAGTCCAAATGTTTGGAAATGCATGTGTGTATAATAGGAAGATGAGTCCACGAAGATATCCATCCAGGACCGATGATCCAGGACCACAGCCACGACTCAAGATCCAGCGCTCGCGATCCAGGACACAGGACCGCAGGATCATCCATGACTCCGGATCCCAGCGTATATAGACACCAAAAAGAAAGACATTTGGGGAAGCTGGGTTAATCGGAACATGAGAGTACACAGGTATAGACAGAGAGAAGGAAGAAGTAAGATGTCCCCCGACAAACTAAGCCTATATCAGCAAAACTAGGGGCTGAATCTAATCAGCCCTAACTATAAGCTTTATCAAAAAGGAAGGTCTTAAGCGCACTCTTAAAAACGGATAGGGTGTCTGCCGCCAGAACACAAACTGGAAGCTGATTCCACAAATGTGGAGCTTGATAAGAAAAGGCTCTGGCTCCCATTGTACTTTTAGAGATTCTAGGAACAACCAACAACCCTGCATTCTTGGAACGCAATGCCCTAGTAGGACAGTAGGGTATAATGAGTTATTTAAGGTAAGATGGCGCCTGCCCATTAAGGGCTTTGTAGGCGAGAAGAAGAATTTTAAATTCTATCCTGTGTTCTATATGGGGCCAGTGTAAGGCAGCCAGAACAGGAGTAATGTGGTCCCTTTTCCTAACTCTGGTTAGTACACGAGCCGCAGCATTTTGAATCAGCTGAAGCGACTTGACTGACTTCTTGGTACTCCCTGATAATAAAGAGTTACAATAATCCAGCCTAGAAGTAACAAATGCATGGACTAGTTTCTCTGCATCGTTTTGAGGCAAGATATGCCTGATTTTTGCAATGTTACGTAGATGGAAGTAGGCGGTCCTTGAAATTGATTTTATGTGGGCGTTAAAGGATAAATCCTGATCAAATATAACACCAAGATTCCTTACAGTCTCATTGGAGGCCAAATTAATGCCATCCATAGTTAGTATATCTTTAGATAATTTGTTTCGTAGATTCTTCGGGCCAAGTACAATAACTTCAGTTTTGGTCGTGTTTAACATCAAAAAGTTTAAGGTCATCCACGTTTTTAAGTCCTTAAGGCAGTCTTGAATTTTATTTAGATGATTAATTTCATCAGGCTTGATTGATAAATATAGTTGAGTATCATCCGCATAACAATGAAAGTTTACAGAATGATTCCTTATAATATTGCCTAACGGAAGCATATATAATATGAACAAAATAGGTCCGAGCACTGAGCCCTGTGGCACTCCATGGCTAACTTTGGTTTGCGTGGAAGATTCATCGTTAACACGTACAAACTGAGAGCGTTCAGATAGATAGGACCTAAACCAGCCTAAAGCAGTTCCCTGTATGCCAACTAAGTGCTCTAGTCTTTGCAATAGGATATCATGGTCGATAGTATCAAATGCAGCACTGAGATCGAGCAAAACAAGAATAGAGACAAGTCCCTTGTCTGAGGCTATTAGAATGTCATTTGTGACTTTAACCAGAGCTGTCTCTGTGCTATGATGTGTTCTAAAGCCAGACTGAAAATCTTCAAATAAATCATTGTTTTTTAAGTAATCACACAACTGTTTTGCGACCGCTTTCTCAAGAATTTTTGAGAGGAACGGAAGATTAGAAATAGGTCTATAGTTGGCTAAAACCTCTGGATCGAGGTTGTGCTTTTTAAGAAGCGGTTTTATCACTGCTACTTTGAATGATTGTGGAACATAGCCTGATAATAAAGACATATTCATAATATTTAATAAAGAAGTGCTAATTAATGGAAAAACTTCCTTCAACAGCTTAGTTGGAATTGGGTCTAACATGCACGTTGATGGTTCAAGGTTTATGGCTAAAAAGCATTCTAGTTTACTATCTCGTGTAATATTAGAACTTACGTTTCCGGGAGCTGTTGATAACACTATACTGGTCAAAGGCAAGAGGTCATTAATTTTGTTTCTAAGAGTAACAATTTTATCGTTAAAAAAGCACATCAAATCATTACTACTGAGTGCTATGGGAATAGAAGGCTCAATGGAGCTGTGGCTCTCTGTCAGCCTGGCTACAGTGCTGAAAAGAAATCTTGCATTATTCTTATTCTCATCTATTAATGAAGAGTAGTAGGCTGCTCTCGCTTTACGCAGTGCTTTCTTATATTCATTGAGAGTAATATGCCAAATTAAACGAGATTCTTCAAGTTTAGTGGAACGCCATATCCTTTCAAGTTGTCTAGACTTTTGCTTTATTTTGCGGGTTTCGGCATTATGCCATGGAGCTAATCTATGTTGTTTTATTTTCTTCTTTTTCAAAGGAGCAACAGAGTCTAATTTTATTCGCAGCGCATCTATAGCACTATCAACAATATGATCAATTTGGGGTGGTGTACATTTTGTATAAGTTTCCTCCTCTACATGCAGACATGCTATCGAGTTAAGTATTGGTTGAATCTCTTCCTTAAATGTGGCTATAGCACTAACAGATAGGTTTCTGCTGCAAGAGCTTTTGACTAATGCTTTGTAGTCTAGTAACAGTACTTCAAAAGTTACTAAGAAATGGTCGGATAAAGCAGGATTATGCGGTTCGACTAATAGTTGCTCAATTTCAATACCATAAGTCAGAACAAGGTCGAGAGTGTGATTATAACAGTGGGTTGGTTTATTTACACTCTGACAGAAACCAACAGAATCTAATATAGAGTTAAATGCAACAGTAAGGCTATTTTTATCATCGTCAACATGAATATTAAAGTCACCTACGATAATTACTTTGTCTGTTTTAAGAACCAAAGTTGATAAAAACTCAGAGAATTCTGATAAGAATTCTGAATAAGGACCTGGTGCACGATACACTGTAACAAATAAGATTGGCTGCAAAGTTTTCCAGGTCGGATGCGTAAGACTAAAAACGAGGCTTTCAAAAGAGGTATAATTACATTTTGGTTTAGTATTGATAAGTAAACTTGAGTCAAAGATTGCTGCAACTCCACCTCCTTGGCCCGTGCCTCGAGCAATATGAGTGTTAACATGGCTGGGTGGAGTGGCCTCATTTATGCTGACATATTCTTCATGTCTCAACCAAGTTTCAGTGAGACAGCATATATCAATATTATAATCTGATATTAAATCATTTACCAATATTGCTTTAGATGCTAGAGATCTTATGTTTAAGAGACCACATTTAATCTTCCTGTTTTGTTGCACTGTAGTAGTTGTTACATTTACTTTTATTAGGTTATTATGTATGACACCTCTATTAGGTTTTACCTTAAATTGTCCTTGGGCAGACACACACACCGCTAATATTGGGTATTTTATTGGGTTCGGGATTCCTATGGGTGACTGCCTAGGAGAGAGCGCAGAGAAGCGTGTAAGACTGCGACTCCGCCTCCTGGTCTCAACTCCAGTTTGTCATGGATTACGTCCACAAAGCCCTGAAATGTTTGCCGAAATGAGATCTGCACCTTTCAAAGTAGGGTGAATGCCGTCTCTCTTAATCAGACCAGGTTTTCCCCAGAAGGCTGTCCAATTATTTACGAAGCCCACATTGTTTGCTGGGCACCACCAAGACAACCAGCGCTGAAATGATGACATGCGGCTATACATGTCATCATTGATCAGATTGGGGAGGGGACCAGAGAAGATTACGGTGTCCGACATTGTTTTAGCATAACTACACACCGACTCCACATTAAGTTTGGTGCATTCTGATTGGCGTAAACGAACATCATTACCACCGACGTGAATAACAATCCTACTGTATTTACGTTTATCTTTAGCCAGCAGTTTAAGATGCGCCTCAACAGAACCACCTCCTCCTGCGCTCCACCTCCTCCTGCACTCCACCTCCTCCTGCACTCCACCTCCTCCCACCTCCTCCTGCACCTCCTCCTGCACGTCTACCTCCTCCCACCTCCTCCTGCACTCCACCTCCTCCTGCGCTCCACCTCCTCCTGTGCCTCCTCCTGCACCTCCTCCTGCACCTCCTCCTGCGCGTCTACCTCCTCCCACCTCCTCCTGCACTCCACCTCCTCCTGCGCGCTCCACCTCCTCCTGTGCCTCCTCCTGCACCTCCTCCTGCGCTCCACCTCCTCCTGCGCTCCACCTCCTCCTGCACCTCCTCCTGCGCGCTCCACCTCCTCCTGCGCCTCCTCCTGCGTGTCTACCTCCTCCTGCACCTCCTCCTGCACCTCCTCCTGCGCTCCACCTCCTCCTGCGCTCCACCTCCTCCTGCGCGCTCCACCTCCTCCTGCACTCCACCTCCTCCTGCAGGGGCGGATCTAGACAAATATTCATGGGGTGGCAAGAGGGTGGCAGGAGATTTTATGGGGTGGCATCCCCTGACAGAAGTATATGCTGATTTAAATCGCAATCATATCAATCAATTAGGGGTGTAACGGTACACGTACCCGTACTGAAATTATTCGGTACGGGCCCTTCGGTTCGGTACACGTGTGTAACGAACGAATATAGCGTTAAACGTAAAAAATTGAGAACATGAACAACTTTCTGGAAGTAATCTCAGGTATATATCATAGAGCGACCAAGTCATTTCATTGGACGAGAGGCATACTATGAGAGCTGGTCACAGGGATGCGTTCAAATGTAGTCAGTAATTTGAGGAACTGTCGAAATGGCGAACGCAGATAAAGTTGAGCTGAAAATCCTCCAGCATCATTTAAGTCTCCGGTTTGGGAACATTTTGGTTTCGCAGTTACATACAAGGATGACGGACAAAGACAGGTGGACCGAACCAAAGCCGTTTGTCTGCATTGTTCAACTAACATTGGTTACGCGGCTGGCAATACATCACACTCATTTGAAAAGGCATCACCCGAATGTGAATATCACCGGTACCAAAAGAAAAAAGGCTGAAGAGCAAACCCAACTCCCACTAGCATGTAAGCCTCCACCACTCGCAGAAAGTTCAGACCGAGCCAAAGCTATTACAAACGCCAAATTTCCTTATGTTGCCATGTTAGCAAAGCGCTACCTGGCTGTATCTGCTACCTCTGTCCCTATAGAGGGTGTTCTCCACAGCAGGAGACATTGTTAGTGCCAGCAGATTTGCCATTTCAGCAAGCAATGTGGACAAGTTCATCTTTCTTTAACAACATGAAAATACAATGACAAGCAAGTCCTGATACTGGCTGCTTAGGTACTAGTACAGTTCAAATACAGATTATTTCAGGTCATCGAAATGCTGCACCTTAATGTTTATTTTACTATATTTTGTATTTATTTGAATACATTAGTCACAGTTTAATAATAATTAAAACAAAATATTTAATGTTTTGTGATAATTTTTTCTGCTGTACCGAAAACGTACCGAACCGAACCGTGACCTAAAAACGAGGTACGTACCGAACCGAAATGTTTGTGAACCGTTACACCCCTACAATCAATGTTAACTTGGAAAGCCACAATATTAATATTTTAACTCAATCACATAGGTGATATTATTGTGGCACATCAGTAAAGCCTTACATATAAGGTGGCAGACGTAATTTAATGAATTTAACTGAACAATAACTGAATGAGTTTGTCTCACTCTTAGACCAGCAGGGGTACCAAATATATGCAGGACTGCTGCAATAAGTACATTAATTAACTGTCTCATCGATGTTTTTCTGAATGAATATGATACTATTAACAATCATATTATTCCTATCAGCTGTCAATCACTGTTAATAAATAATAATAATAATAATAATAATAGATTTAATTTGTTAGCATTTTTACAGGTGCTCAAAGACGCTTTACAGATATAGTGAAGAACTGTTATGATTCACATATTCATTTATTATTGAATAAACTATATTTTTTGGAGGAGTTAATGATGAATGTTCATCAAGATGCTTGCTCACCCTCCTTCAAATTTGAAAAAACAAGTAATGATATCATTATTGATATACAGTTACAACTTTGACTTTACATCAGAAAGAACAAACATTAAAGAAGTGACTAACTGCATCAGTTAGGATTAAAAAACGTGTATTCTGCTAAAACATATACATCGCTGCAGTTATTATCCAGTGGAATGTGCTTACCTACTGCAGGCATGAAAACGGGTCAGGGGTGAAAAAGGTGAGAAGGATATTATCTCTAGGGGGGTCCGGGGGCATGCTCCCCCGGAAGAACATTTTGAATATTCCATATTTTAAACCATCAATCTGATGCATTTTGAGATGCATTTTTTTGCCAACCTGGGGAGAGCTGGAGAAACTTAACTTCAGCCATGAGTCAAAAATATTATGACCTCCTTACTAAGTATTATCAGGGATGCAAACTCATCAGGTATGGAAAAGGTGACAAGGACCCGAGCCCCCGACCCCACGGAATATCGGCTTTAAAATGAGGAATAACAGAGGATTTTAGCAGTCAAAACAACTAAAGCAGCAGTGTTAATAATAACAGAAATGGTAAAGAGTCACATCTAATAGAAATATATAAAAGCATTTATTTTAATTGTGTAGCAGTCAGTTTATAATTTTGGCAGCACTGTTGAGCATTTTGAAAATCTATTGTCATGCCTCTGTGCAAGGCTGAGTCTTTCTATCTTTATGGCATCTGGTGTAAAGTAACTAAATTCATAAACTCAAGTACTATACTTGGTACAATTTTGAGATACTTGTACTTTATTTAAGTATTTCAATGTTTTGCTACTTTGTTCTTCTTCTCCTCTACAGTTCATAGGTAAATGGTGTACTTGTACTCCACTACATGTATTTAATACCTTTAGTTACTTCACAGATCTGGATAATGATGTGAAATCTAATCAAGTGTTGAATCAGACTTTAGTTCCACCTGGAGTAAATCACCAGCTACCCTGCAGTATACAAATTCATTCAAACTAGCTGCACCTTCACCAGCTTTGAGAACACTTTCATGATCAATCTTATAAAACATATCATATATTATTCTGAAATGGACCAATCTGCCACAACGACTACTTTTACTGTCGCTACTTTCACTATATTTTGATGAGAATACTTTTCTACTTTCACTTGAGAACATTTTGAATGCAGTACTATTCACTCTGGTACTTCTACTTTTACTCAAGTACAAGACCTGAGTACTTCTACTTTTACTCAAGTACAAGATCTGAGTAGTTCCTGCTTTTAATCAAGTACAAGATCTGAGTAGGCCTACTTCTACTTGTAATCAAGTACACGATCTGAGTACTTCTACTTTATTCAAGTACAAGATCTGAGTATTTCTGCTTTTAATCAAGTATAAGATCTGAGTGCTTCTACTTTTACTCAAGTACAAGATCTATACTTATACCACCTCCGTTTATCGCCTATGAAAAAAAAACTATTAGAAAACGAAGGCTAAAGCTAACGTTAGCAGATAGTGACAATGTATGCTAGCTAGCTAGCTCAACGATTGCGACAGAAAAACTTTTCAGTGCACATCACGCTCCGACAGGGAGCTCTGCTCTGAACACCTGAACGGCCCGTTCTAACAGCTGTTCACCAGCGGTCCAGTCTGTGCCACAGTTATTATTAACGAGCGCACCCGTAGCTAATGTGGCTGCTGAAGCTAGACCATCATCGCGGAGCAGCAGAGCCGACGGGCAGGAAGACTCGAGCACACAGCTCGCGCTGAATTATAATATATAAAAAAAGAACACCATGCGTGTCATGATGGCACATAACAGCTCGCGGCCGCAGATTACTCCGGGTCCCAGACCCCCCCCCATACCCCAAAAATATTTGTATTGCAGATCTACATGAATCACACAAACGACCTATTTTGGATTCAAAAAGGTGAGTGATTCTCATGCCTGGTATACTGTATATACATAGGATAGTAGAATGTACAGATATACAGAGACTTGCAGATTGATAGCATAAACAGAATAAGTTATAATGCATTAAACAGTACAAACACTTGTTAACAGTTTGGATCATCAGCTTCACTAAAGCCTACCTGTGCACATCATGGACGCACTGCAGCTGCTTGACCCGGTTCATCACTACTGGAATAAAAGCACTGTTAGTGTTATTCAGAAAACAAGTCATAATCCAGACAACATATATATTGAGGGACTGCGGATGGAAATTAGGGTCACTTTTAAATGACGATCAAATGTACAGCATTGTTTGTGATGTTGTTGTGTCTCCTTCACCTGGGATGGAGACACCAATGGTTTTGAGTGACAGCTGGATTGATTCCTGCATCGTGCTCTCCACTTTCTCCGGGATCTCCCACTAAATCAGCATTGAAATATTGATCACTTAACACTGACATGTATGTTTGTGTTGCAGTGCTCCTAGTTTCATTTCACTGCAGGAGGAAATGTAAAATGTGACAAAGCATCAGGTCTCTCAGCTGTTTCATCATGGCGTCTTCAGCCTTAGCAAACATGACGCCTTTTGAACCATGAACGTGCATTTCAATAGTTTCCCTCATGTTTCTCAGCGTGCCTTCTCCTTTCATTTCTTTTGCTCCTTCATCAAACAGAAACATGTTGACATCAAAATGTGTGGAGGTGTATTTCTATGTCTGTCGTGGTCTTCTGTCTTCCTGTCAGAGCATTCTTTCATGGTCTCCTCCATTGTTGCTGTCAGGCTGCTGGAGATCCTTCTCTTACGCTCACGGAGGAGTTTCTTCAGGTTTGTTTTCACCTTTTCTTCCTTAGAGAGAGAACGTGAAGCAAATATCAACATCTTTGAAAAAGAATATGTTGCAAACTATGCTCATCTTTCCCTTTATTCTTTGCTCCAGATTGTACCTGGAAAAGCAGAACATGACTCAAAGTGATAGCACGTGTTCACCAGCAGGGGGTGCACTTTGCCCAATATCAGAATATTCTATTGTCATCTTGAGAGGGTCCTCATGAATTGGGACAGGGTCCGCTTTACAGCTGCAGGTCATTCTTCAAAGCGATCTCCAGCTCATATTGAGGTATTCCAGTGCAATGTATATGAATATGCTGACTGATCAATATGTATTCTATTGATCACCCTTCCACTACAGTCTCCCTGGCCTGGACAAACATGTTTGATCATGGACTAATGAATAGGTCCTCTTGAGAAATGCCAGCTGCAGTTTGACATGTCCGCACTCCTTATTCCTGATCTCCTCCTCTGTGCCAAGTGGACATGTATTGATGACCCCGTTGAATGGTTCTCATTCTCCTTCATTTCTAAAACATATGAACCCAAAGACATGCTTACATTCAGAAGGCCTTAACACATTTGTATTTCAATGTATTGTAAAACACAATTGATCCAACACAGGGTTTGATGTGTTTAGTAAGTCTTTTCTTACGGGAAGGTCTTCTTATTATCTTTTCTTTTGCCGCTGCTTTTAATTGAAACTGAGCGGTTGTGTTTCGTTTTTGGTTGATGAACATTTGGGGCTGGTAACCCAGGGAAACAGTGTCTGGGGACTTTGTCCTGGCTGCTTTTCTCTGTGCATGCTGCTCGGGACGGATGTGCCATACAAGCGCACACAGCTCATGTTCGGAGAAACCTTAAAGAAAGGCATCAGTAAAGTGGAACTTCTGTGTAAACTATTCATATTATTCATACTATTCTTAGACTGCACTGTAACTTTTTATTCATGTATACCTAGGGTACGTTGGAGTGGGTACGTGAGATTTATTTTATGTTAATGAAAAAAAAACATAATTAATGCATTTAAACAAACTGCTAATAGTAGATGAACTACTTTCTTCAAAGGTTTACAGAAACTCTGGATAATAAACGGCTCTCTTTCCCTCTCCCTCTCCCGCAGCCCGTCAGTCTCGTGCAGCTCGCTGAACCTGTAATAAGTGACCCGACAGTAAAGAATAAATATATGTATAACTAGTTTAGCTAGTTCCAGAGTAGATTAACTAGCTAAGTGTGTTAGGTCTAACTCTTAGTGTATTTTGCTCAGCGGTCCGTCACAGCGGGGAGCTGTGATCATGCGGAGCTGCGTGTTCTCCGTCAGCAGCAGCTAGGGTGACCAGATCCCAACAAACCAAATGTGGGACAAGGAGTATGGTTGTGTGGGACAATGTGGGACACCCTCTCAACAGCAACCCCTGGAAAAAAAACGTAACAAATATATAACAACAGAGCAGAAAGTGAAGTCAAAATGCAGTTTTTTAATAAAGAAAAGTAAACTAAGGCTAACCAAGGCAGCAGGCATTATTCACTTCAAGTGTTTAGAAATGCATCTTCTTAATTCAACTAGTGTATTACCAGTACAAGTAGGCACAGCATAAATTAATAGATAAAATAAAACCAACACTGGCCAGGAGGGAACAGAAACATAATGATACATAAAATAAAATAGCTTTCAGTTTTGTACATCACAGCAACAGAAGGTGGGCCTTCTGTCACCTAGAACCACTGGTGTCTTTGATTCTGTCAAACAACTCTCCACAGAGGCAGGGGCAAGCACATCTGTTATTATGGACGCTGCTTGTGTACGACCACATGAC